>NC_041404.2:65866840-66166840 GCF_900747795.2 Erpetoichthys calabaricus | reverse complement strand
AGTCCGGGTGTTTGTGCTCCATGTTAGTTATCTGGTCAGCCAGGTGTTGTAAAGCTTCACTAACACAGGCCTGAGGTGGGATGTAAACACCAACCAGAATAAACGAGGAAAACTCCCGCGGTGAATAGAACGGTTTACAGTCAATGAAAAAAGACTCTAAGTGAGGGCTGCATGTTTTGATTAGTTTAAGAAAATGGAGATTAAGCAGTGTAGCAGTAGAGGCTTTTATCGACCTCTTGAACCCTCAGGTACCATGGCAAACACCAGGTAAAAGACCAATTATTATTTATTAAATAATAATACTGTGCACAAAGCACCCTCCACTCCACACTACTCATACAATAACCAATATTCTCAATACAATAATCACTCCTCCTCTCCCAGACACTTCGCCACCCTACCTCCCAGCTCAGCTCAGTGTCAGGGCTTTCCCAGAGTTCTTTTATACCCCCTGACCCGGAGGTGTTCCTGCCCAACAGTCCACAAGTCCTTATTACTTCCGGGTCAGGGTAAAAGTCCTTTTCTTCAACCTGGAAGTATGTCATTTCTCCTGTTCATGTGACCAGGTTATAGGGCACATAACAGTCCGACAGCCTCCCTACAGCGACTCCTGGTGGCCCCCAGGGTATCCAGCAAGGCTGTGCATACAAACTACAAAGTCCATGAGGCCCTGCTGGAATTCGGGGAACTTCCATGCTGTCGGGAGAGCTCCACCTGGCAGCCTGGGGGTGAGGGCCGGAATATTTAGCTGGCCATCCACCACAGCAGTAACATGATTGAAGTGTTTAAAATTATGACAGGAATTAGGTCAGTGGATCCAAACTGTAACTCTAAAATTAGGTCAACAAGAACATAGAGGCACAGTTAGAAACTGTTTAAGGTTAAATATCACACAAAGTTACAAAGTTTTTCTTCACATAGAAAGCTATAGACACCAGAAATAAGTTACCAGGTAGAGTGGAAGAGAATAGGACTTTAGGGCCCTTCAAAACTCAACGTGTTGTTGCTTTGGATAAATTAGGTATGTGGGTTTGGTGAACTTTAATGGAATGAATAGTCCTTAGGTTACTTTGACAATGTTTGGTATCTTTCATGTTTTTTTCTTTTGTGGTGTTTTTTTGTGCGCGTAAGCTATTAAAAATAATATTGTGAATTTCCCATTGGGATTAATAAAGTATCTATCTATCTATCAACTTATTTTTGGCTTATTTCAATGCTTCCTGCTCATCCCTTGTTATTAACCTCCTTAGTGTTACTTTTTTTCTTGAAGAAACATGTAAAAAGAGTTGCATTTTTAGGCTTGAAAAATCACTTATTTATTAAATCTGATCTTTCTACTGTAAAATGTGCAAAATACTAGAAGTACAAAGTTAGAAGTGTAGAAAGTATAATAATATACAGGGTGAGTCAAAATTATGTTAACACTAATGGTACTGCTATGTATAATATACTTGTATACAAATTTTTGTGAACAATTTCTGCCACATATGGTACATGTGTTGAACATGATGGCGAACAGGTTGAGACATTCCTGTAAATCATCTTGCACATATGAACTATGTTTTATGAATAAATTGTTTCCGCCATTCAAATGTTAACATAATTTTGACTCACCCTGTATAATAATAATAATAATAACAATATAAATAATGCTAATACCGTAAATACTGTCAAAATGTGTCATTTGTTTAGTATATCTTGAAGCACGATGAAATACACAATCCAACTTCACTGTAGCTGCATTTATCCAAATTGCCAAAGTTCTGCAGCTTTCAGTTTACTTCATAGGAGGATTCAAGTAACAGTGTTACGCATGTTCAAATAATTCCGCAGACCAAATATCTTTGTTTTAAAAGTTTTAGTAAAATTTCAAAGAAAAACAATTCACACAAAAAGAAAAGAGAAAAAAATTGACAGCAAATAATAATAATAATAATTCATTACATTTATATAGCGCTTTTCTCAGTACTCAAAGCGCTATCCACACAGGGAGGAACTGGGAAGCGAACCCACAATCTTCCACAGTCTCCTTACTGCAAAGCAGCAGCACTACCACTGCGCCACCTGTGAAGAAAAAAAAAGTTCTGTTTAAGCCTTATAAATCTTGTTTCATTTCTCAAAGTTTGGTCATACAGTCTTCTTGAGGCACGTTAAGCAAGTTAAACACGTAAGCATGGTCAGAAAAGTGTACGCCATCTCCTATTTGTAACATATCTAACAGTCCATGCTAGCAGTAGCACTGTTTCTTCACTGGCTTAATCAACACTCTGTTCTACAGATATGGCTACGAAAGTTCTATCTAATGTTAACTTACAGGGGGTAAAAGGCTATACCATAAGTAGCTATAAGGAACTGATATTCTATTATTAAAATGAAGCAAGCACTACGTGAATTTAACTTCAGATATTAACTTCTTAAGATTGGCTCTTACAGTCACAGTCGGGACAATACTAGTGTGATTCCTTGTGGATTTTCTTTCCAGACTGATGAACTTTTGAACAACGCACTGCACATGCACGATTGACACGAACGTCACTTTTGGATTCATCAGAATCACTTTCAAATTCGCTGTCCATTTCAGTTTCACTTCCTGATAACAGATTCACTTCATCATCACTACTTGTATCGCTTTCAACAGCGTGCAACACCTGGGCAGCTGACAAACATTTCTTATGCCATTATGAGGCTATAAGACGTGTCTGCACTGTTGCCTGGGTAATACTTGGGCCTGTCACTTACACATGATATACCTACAGTATATCGTTTCCTGAGCAACACTCGGCACTAGCGCTGTTCGCACTTTTACAGCCCGAGTAATCCTTGGGTCTAATGCTTACATGAGACACTTCTATACAGTTGCCCAAGTGACACTTGGGACTAATGCTTTTAGCACTGTTTTTACAGTTTGAGTGATGCTCGGGTCAAACGCTAAGAGGTTAATGTTTGCATTTGACGGTTTCCCTCCCCTCTTTGGACTTTGCCTTTAGAGGCCCTTTTTTGTGTTTAGGCCGTAGCCCTTTTTTTTTGAGTATTCAAGTCTAACTCACAATAACTAATTGTTCATATACTGTATATTGCAGGGGTCCCCAACTCCGCTTCTGGAGGGCCCCATTGGCTGTAGGTTTTCATTCTAACCCTTTTTTTAATTAGTGACCTGTTTTTATTCCTAATTAACTTCTTTTTAATAATTTTATTTGACTTGCTCTTGAAGACTCAGATGCCTTAAGTTGTTTCTTTTTCCTTAATTAGCAGCCAAATCATAATAAGATACAAAATTAACCAAAACATGAGCAGCCAAACATGACTAACATTGTCGATCATACAATACCTGAAAATAAAGAAAGGTGAAGGTCTCAGGAAATCTGATCTTCTCAGGTCCCCAAAACATTTTAACAGTGCTCTTAGAAAAGAGAAAATCAACAATTTTGGAAATGTCTGCTATTGCACAATGAGAGCAGCAACAAGCCATAGAATTAAAGAACAGGTTTAATTAACAACAAGAATCAGAGCCTAATTAAGCAACTGGCTGGAGTAAAATTGGTTGGAGTTCGAGTCCCTGACTTAGTTGGTCTTCTGTTGGCTCACTCACTCAACATTTCATTTCTGTTTGGGTGTCATTTAAGGAAAGAAATGAAGCAATTCAGGGGAACGACAAAAAAAATCAGGGGAACAAATCTTAAAAAGCAGGTCAATTAAAATTAATTTAAAAGAAGTTAATTAGCAGCAAAAACAGGTCACTATTTAAGAAAAGTTAGAATGAAAACCTGCAGCCACTGTGGCCCTCCAGCACCAGAGTTGGGGACCCCTGGTATGTTGCTTTTACAAATTGCTTTTCTAATAGTTTCAACAATTTTACTGGACAGCATATTAAGGTATGTTGAAAATTTGGAACATATCCAATTTGGAAGCCTAAGGGTTGCAAATGGAAAAAATCAACTTGTTCTCTTCAGGTAAAGGGTGACTGAAAAGTTGCCCCACATGGAGGAGTTCAGGTTTCTTGTGGCTTTGAGGGGTAGTTGCAGGAAGATCATGCAATTAACTGATAAATCAGAGCAGTGGCATTCATTTTTCAGACATACTGGACTGTGGTGGTGTGACAAGAAAACCTTTATATAGGTTGGTCTACATCCTTGCTACTTACGTCTAAGATTATAAACCTAGCTGGAGACCAAAAGAATGAGATTGTGACTACAAGATGGCGAAATGAGGCTTCTTGTGCATAGCTACTAGGCTCACCCTTCATGACAGGGCGAGGAAGTCAGAATGATAGTAAAGATATAGAATTGTGGCCTCTCAGTAGGTGTGGTAGCTAGAATGCCCTTTGGAGGCGTACTATGAATGGGAGAAAATGGAGGATATGCTGGACATGCTTAACTAGATTCCTAGTGCCTGCAAATTTCCCTGAAGTGGTCAGGATAAGGCATCCTGGTCATTCCAGCTCAGCATGTTGTCTTGCGATTCTCACCTGGAAAAGAGTAAAGAAGATAAATAAACTTTTGTATGAGTAATCATTAAAAAAAATCTACTAACTTGTACTTTTAACAAAGACAATTGGGAAGGAATGTGTAGTGGCTAAGCATCACTCAGTCCTGGGTATTACCATTGTAGATTTAACTGAGTGTAGTGTCATATTTAGTCTCAGGTCATTCACTGGGGTAAAGTGAGAAATCATTTTTAGCTCTGCTCTTCCCAATTACACAGTTTTTACAAACTCCATTGAAACACCCAGTTCGAACTTACAGGTTAATTACTACATCGTTGTTTTTCACATTCTGTTGTCCACACACTTTGGATTTGTGAAGTGATTTGGATTAAAATGTTGAGACTGTGCTTTGACACTGATATCTTTTCATCATGAAAATGTCTGCTGCTTCACATAGGCACTTGAGTTTTATTATCTGGGTTTGTGTTGTCATGGACTGTGTTGGGCATAAATCTATTATATAAAGATAACAATTTTTGACAGTAAAATAAAAGCAGAGGCTGTACAATGGTTACCTTTATTGCCTTTCTGTGTGTGTGAACTTTGAAAGCTCTCCCCATGTCTCTATTAATATTCTGTAAGTCCCACGGTTTCTTCCCATGTTCCAAAAATGGATACCTTAAGTTACCTGAAACTAAACTGGTCTGGTTTAATTGAGAATGGCCTCTGTGTGCCTTGTGATGACTTTGCATCCAACTCCGGCTCCCAGAAAACTTGTAACCGAATAGTCAGGCCTAAAAATGGGCGGACGGGTGAAATTTATTCCATATCAAACCCAACATATTTAATCATTCCGACCTCCATACAGTAAATGGTGGCTTACATTTTCTGTAGTAAACTAAGTCACTTGGCAACAGTTCAAATCACATTAATTTTAATGGCTATATGTACAGTATATTTTTGATGGTAAGATAGCCATCACTGTGGAGCCTGCAGTAAATATTTATGAAAAGATCCATTAAGAACTGGAAACAAAGGAGAACTCACTTTTATACCTGGTACCAGACAGATATTTTATGACAAGATGGACGGATTCATCTCCCGCTGCTCTGAAACTGCAGCTGCAGAACTTCCAAAGAGAGAAGTGAGAGCAGTAAAGCATGGGAAATCTGTACATCACAAACAAACGGCTCCTTAGTCCTGGATCCCCATCATTGCCCAGTTCCTCCCTGTGCAGAGTTTCCATGCTCTCCCAAAGATTTGTGTATGCGAGGGTTAACTGGTAATTCTAAACTGGCCCTATGTGAGTGAGGGTAGGTGAATATGTGCCCTGGCACTCAATCCATGGCACATTACTGCTCTGCACCCAGTGCTACGGAGATAGATTTATATTTCTGTGTTTAGCAGGAATAAGCATATCAAAAAGAGAATTGAAAGATGACACAAGTGGTTTACACAAAATTAAATTTGCAATGAAACTTTGAGTTTTACTTCATAAAACAAATGGTGATTGGTAACCATTGAAGTTCATGTCGACTTGCAATATACAGTAAAGGAAAATATGAAAAAAAACTGGCAGAATCATAGTTGGTGAACGAACAAAAGATCAAAACTAGGAGTCAACACAACTAAGCATCAAAACCAAAATGAGAACCAAAAATTGGAGTCAAAAAACAAAAGCATAGATTCAGAAACCAAGAGAGCAAAAATAAGTATTTTTTATCACCACGTATGTATCAAACTCAGATACCCTGGCACTGCTGAGGGTGACCTTTAAACTGTCACTCTTATGGCATCTGAAACAAGCAAATCACAATGTATTCTAGGAGTCATTGCCAAAGAGATGGCAAATACAAAAGGCTCTAAAATAGTGATGCCCAGAGCAAAAAAAAAATGATGTTGTGGCAAAACATAAACAAAACATATGCTTCTAAAATAAGTCAGAAACACTATTTCTGACCAATCATTTGCCGACCAGTGATTTGGCTACACTTCAAATTGGCTGTATGTCGGTTATAAAGTGTAAAGGTTATTGCAAATTGAGGCTCCATTCGGATTGGTGTGGGTCACCAGTAGGCATACTGATCTTCGAGTTTCAGCATCCGAGCAACAGGTCCAGGCAAGGAAATGCTTCTCACCCAGTGTTGTGCCACTGGTGGCTTGCAGATTGCCATCGTTGGATAACGAGCAGGTTGTAGTAAGTCACCAAAGCAAATGTTTCTCAACCACTGGGTTTACAACCGAGGTTGCCGCCAATGGGTCGCGGGTGCCATTGTTGGTTTGCGAGTGGGCTACGGTGGGTCGTCGATTGATCATGCAGGCTTCAGCAAGGAGATAGTCTGCAACTGAGTTGTCAATTAAATTAAAAAGGCAAAACTGGGTAGTGGGACCATAAAGGTTGAGAAACACTGGTGTAAGGGAAGGGAAGGTGGTGCAGGCTGAATGCTATACTTATGTGGAGCAGCGCCAGTCCAAACCAACCATAAAGAGCCCTCCAAGAGTCAGAAAGTATATGAGAAATATTAATGATAATAACAAAAGAGTTACTGTAATACTAGAGCTGGTTTTGGCAATTTCTAAAACATTATTATGCTATTGTTTTCCTTGGCTGTAAGAATCTGCTTAACTCATTTGGCTGTATATCGGCACATTATTGTGTTCAAAATCCTTTCATATAAAAAACCCAGATTCCATATTTAGATTTCCAGGAATATAATTAGGAAAGCCATAATAAATTTATGAAAATTAAAGATTGCAACAGTCTGGAAGCATTCCTGCACTAAATTCTGCATGTTTAACTAGCGTTTATTTAAATAAAGTTCTCCCCGGACTCATTTTCTGTCACATATTGTTGAGCCGTGTGATGTTTGTTGTGTTTTTCTGGTAATATGATGCCCACTATTCCAATTACATAGAAAAATTTGGCGACGGCAATCCAAAAGATACTGCTGAGACAGAAATGATACTTGGTACGTTAAGCGTTTGGCGCATGCGTATCCTTAGCCTCATCTAGAGGAGTTAAGAAACAGTGGAGTGTGGTTGCTAAATGCTCATACCACAAAAGAGTGAATGTAGTGGGTTATCCTGTGGTGGGTTTTGTTGTACCTTCATGCAGAAAATACTGTATGGAGCAGGTGTCTTCGACCGAGTGAACAAGCTGGTCACTGAGGAAATGCTGGGGCACCAACATGGTCGCCCTTTTTAACATTCTCAAAGTCCAAGAACTGAAACAGGTGCTCATTGGTGTATAAAATCAAATCAAAAGAAAAAGAAATGAAAATAAAGGATAAACTAGAGGATTCAGTTTTCTCTTGGGTGCGTCAATACTCAGGTTGGCGCTCCACTCATCAGTCTGCTCTCCTGAGAATGAGACGAGCCATGCTGGGAGGGTCTCGGTTTTATAGCGGAGGGACTGGAAGGGGTGGAGTCATTCTCCCTCTGTGGGCAGTTTCTCAGAGCTGTGGAAGAAAAAGGAGATTATACCATTAGCAACGGCACCCCCTCATGTCCCGAAGTGGTAGAGCTTACCTTGGATGAGCCCGGAAGACAAACCTCAGATGCACATGTGTCACACATTTAACATTTTTAAAATATGCATAGCACTCTTTGCTGTTGGGAACAATAAATAAAATATTTATAACTGATTTTACTGGTGTACTGCACAGTAAATACTGGTAAACACAAAAGTTTGAATGAAGCTTTAGGGAGTAATGTTCCTTGTTCTCGACCCCAAAAGAAAATGTCAAAAATTCCCAGAAATTATTTTTTTAAGTAAGTTTCATGATTGCAAAATTGCAAACAAAATTAATTTTAGCATCAATGTCCAAAAACTATACGCAAATCGGCTGTTTCCCTGATTATTGGACACATTTAATGATGAGCCAGTGATTCATAAAAAATATATATTCTGCTCTTTGTGCCATTTACATAGAAAGAAAGGTGTTCATCCTGTCTGGAAGTGTTTCCCTCCTCTAATTCCTCCTATGTCTGCCTGTCATTTAGTGTTTAAACTCTTCAGTAAAAACTCCAAATCATTGGGCTTATTTCCTGTCTCATGTAGACTTGTGTTGTGGTTGTTCTGGTAGAATGATGCCCACTTTGCCAATTGCAATGACAATCCTGAGAATTGCAATAGTATAAATATGTTGTAGACATAAATGACACTTGGTAGGTTCATCCACAGTGCTTGAAGCGTGCATCTCCTCGGCTTCATCTTCAGGACCAAGAAACAGGAAGATGCTGTTTCTAGGGCAATAACAAGGGGTGAGCTTCCCTTGCTTTCTTGTGGGGAAAACTTGTCAATGTGGGCAATGATGCACTTTGGTGTAAAAACTACTCAGCATATCACATTTTTTATAACAACACAGTGTGCTATGACAGAGCGATGTAAGCAATAGCCAAAAAACAGAACTGATTTTACTGGTGTGTAGTGCATTACCTGCACTACTTAACTGTAAAGGAATATATTTCACCCAAAAATTGTGTTGTTATTTTTATGTATATTTTTAATCTCATGTTTTCATGGACAATGGATATTAAAAAGTTTATGATATAATACAAGCTTGTAAAATTAAATATGAAACTCTCCACCTCATTCATTGTTCAAGAGTCTTATCTTCAATTCAGTCCATGTGGACTTGTGTTTCCTGCTTATGATATGGGCTAATTTTTCTGGAAGTATCTGTTTAGCAAAAATTACATTTCTTTTGTAAATTCTGAGCATATAACTGCATAACTGATGTGTGATTATGCTATATTAGTAACATGAGATTTTTTTTATTTTCCATGGATGTTTTTCCACATCATTTGCCATTATGCTGTATTGGTCACCATAGACCCCCATTTCATCATAAACTTTATCTCCATTCTGTTTCTGGATTGAGTACTTCCTTTAACTTCCTTGGCATTTACCCTGAATGTGACTTGGGCTGGGAATTCTATTAACTTATGGTTAACCATGAGCTAGACAAGGAGTAACATAATCTTTAAATCCGAATAGTACTTGGGACCATACTCTGTTGTCATCTAGTGGATGAAATGGCATCATGTGGCAAAAAACAGTGAATATTTCTATGTGTTTTGCCACTCTGCGGTAACTCATCAATATTCATGAGTGGGGTGGAGCCTCCAGCAAAAAACTCAACGGCAAATGGAAAGCCATATAAGCAGTTTTAGGTCAAACTGAAACTGAACCATTGCTGAAATCAAACAATAGTGATGACAATGTGAACTGGTCATCAGAGGTTGACAAGGAAAGTTAAACTGATGCATGATATGGCACTCTACCACCAAACTGCCATGATATGCCAGGTGAATTTGGTTGAACGAAGCTTCACCATGTTGCGACAGTAGCTGTATAAGTTCAAGCAAGATGATAGCCCTCCAAGCACTGTTCACAATGCACAACCGCCAATGTCCGTGTCAGGGGAAATGCAGAAGTCACTAAGCCTCATGTTGTGGTAGCCTGCAGTTACACAAGGGGCACATTAATTGTGAGGATCATGCACTGACATTCTACCCTCTCATGTGTAAGCAAAAGAAAAATTATTATAAGAAAAGTTTGAAGAAAGAAATTGTGCTTTGGTGGCTGTTTCTAAATACTTCACAGAAAGGATGTGTGCAAAATGTGCAACAGTGGACACCAAACTTTCTACTATATTTATGTTTTGGTATTTACTGGTTTCTATTACATGTAATAACATTTTTTCTCATTTTTCCTGGGGTAAACCTAATGCTAAGGAGGCTACAGAGTAATATTTGTTGTTTGTGATCTTAAAAAAAAACTTGAAAACCCCTTAAAACTAAAACTCTTTAGTGAGTTTTGTGATTTGCAAGTGTGGCACAGCTTGCAAAAAATTTTTTTAGCATCGCTTCGTGCAACCTTATGCAAAATGAAACTCGTCTGTTTTGTGTTTTACTATTTTTCATTTGATCATATTGTGACAGCTGGAAGAAACTTGTATGTTATTCTAAGGCTAGCATTTGCCCTGTAAATCTGAATTTACGAATCCAAATGGTAAAGTAACTTAATTTATTTGGCTGGAAATGTCAAAACGAACTTTGAAAATATTGTTTCTACCCTGTTGAAGCCATACAAAACATTCCACTTTCTTTTCTAGCCCTCTTACAGCTAATGCATTAATTTCAGTTCACTCTCACACAGCACACAATAGCACCCTTTATAGCTGACAAGTTTTGACCACCACAAACATAATTTTTGAAGGTCCTGTGCTCTCAAGTTTTTAAGGCTCTACATTAATAACAGAGGATAAAGTAAGGTTAGGCCAGTTCCCAGCAGTAGTAGGTAAACCAAACCCCCCACTGATAAAAATCACACAGAAAATCCCCGTTGGAAACATATAGTCCTTGAGAAAAGATGAACATCTACTGACTAAAGCCAACTCCCAGCAATCCCCAGGGCATTCTGCAATATACCACAGTGCATCTTAGTATCAATGACTACAGAGGAATTGTATAAGGGTGTGCTGCTGGAGTCTGTCACTGGGAACACCACAATCTCCCAGCCACTTGGAGACCCCGTTCCAAGCTCAGGAGGTAACTCAAACGGGGTAACAGTAGTGGCGAGCACCATAGAAGGACGCCAAGAAGGAAAAGGGAAATCCACAGCTGGTTACAATGCTCCCCATAATTATAGTCTAGACATAAAGTGAACAGACAATAACGCAATGTGAGCAGACCCACCAGCAGCTCTAAGCAGAACAGGCTATAGTGAAACAAAGGGCTGGCGGACATAACTGACATGCTAAGATGAATTGGACATCCTCTGTACTGGCAGCGGCCGGGACTTTTGTCGCTAAAAGCCACATCCATTGCGGCAGTTTTATTATGCCGGGAATTGTGGAAAAGAAACACTATTATACAATGAAGCCCAGTATTTCCTAAAGGAATCAAATGTAACCCGGGGCACCAGCTGAAGGGAACAACTTAAAAACTACTCTTTATATCTACTAAAAATACTGAACACAAATCATTTGCTGTCTTTTCTAAATGTTAATAACCCTATAAATTATCTGTATACACACAAAGCAGTAAATGCAGTGCATAGCTTACAGTGTAACCAGTTAAAGGGGATAAGTGACCACTGCGTCATTTATAAAGAGAAACCAGAGGAGTGAAGAAAGTCACATGTCTCATCTGTAGTGAGGAAAAACTATTTCATGTCACACCTGATATGAAAAGGGTGCCCAGTGAGCAGCCCTTGCTAGTAAAAGGGGCTGAAAACTAAAAGCCTAATAAAAAACCTCACGATAAGGTCATTTGTAATACGGCCTTCATTACCTAAAGTTCATTTTGTGCCCTTTCTCTGCACCAGTGATTTCCGAAATGTGATAAGATGCGTGCAATGCTGGTAACACACCCAAGCACGCAACCATCACACTGAGTCATTTTAAAGTTAAAACAATTTAAGGAAGTTGCTTAAAAATACCATCTACTTAAGGCCGAGTCAAAATAAACAGACGGGTTAGAAAAAAATGCATGTAGAGAATGAAAAGGAGCAGCTTGTCTCAAATATGCTAACCAAAATAAAACTTGTCTAAACGTAATCTTATATTTAGTCTACAAACTAAATATTTTCCATTTTCTTTCTTAGCACATCTTTACTTACTAGCACAATTTCAGAAAGGATGGCCATAGCATGTTATATGTAATTAAATATGATTAAAATGAATATGAATGGGAGGTGATCTCTGAATCGCGGGGAGGGGGGCGTTGCATAGTGATGGTGCATTCAAACCTGTGTTGATTACACCACACCCAGTGTGACAGCGCCGTGCTTTAGTAGTAATTCAGTTTGCATCACAGATCATTTAGAATTTCTGAACAGCCTAACAAATAGAACTGGGGATATGAAGAGGTTAAAACACAGGAGCTAAAGGAAAAGATTAGAGGGACGAACAATACTTAGAAGGTGGTGGTGGAGGCTAAAATCGAAAATACAAATGACGTATGGAGATGTATGGGTAGGAGTTCACATGGACAGGGCTACTGAGCTGAACCTGCTCTTTACAACATGCTTCACTCAGTTTCTTCTTTTTAACACTTCAATGGCTACTCAACCCACAAATCCACCTAGCTCTCAAGGCCCACGAAATCTCCTAACTTCTGTAATTCTCTTACTCAGACCACATGGTCTCCATATCTTCAATAAACACGGTGAGGAGGGTAGGGATGAGTTCTTATCCCAGTCATACAAAGTCTGTCCACCTCTGCTGGCCAAGTGATGGGAGACTTCATGGTGACAATGTTGTTGGTTCAGATAGTATATGCTCCAAGGTGAGCATCATCTATTTCTGTTTATGCTATATACATTAGATTTCAAATCCATTTTCGAGATATGCTACTGCAGTCATGGAGTGTATAATTTGGGGAATACAGAAGCCTAGTGGATGACCTTGCTGACCGGATCAGGTTGAATTTCATTATTATCAATACAAAAAAAAAAAAAAAATGGTGATGGACTTGGGGGCGGCATGGTGGCGCAGTGGTAGCGCTGCTGCCTCGCAGTTGGGAGACCTGGGGACCCGGGTTCGCTTCCCAGGTCCTCCCTGCGTGGAGTTTGCATGTTCTCTCCGTGTCTGCGTGGGTTTCCTCCGGGCGCTCCGGTTTCCTCCCACAGTCCAAAGACATGCAGGTTAGGTGGATTGGCGATTCTAAATTGGCCCTAGTGTGTGCTTGGTGTGTGGGTGTGTTTGTGTGTGTCCTGCGGTGGGTTGGCACCCTGCCCGGGATTGGTTCCTGCCTTGTGCCCTGTGTTGGCTGGGATTGGCTCCAGCAGACCCCCGTGACCCTGTGTTTGGATTCAGCGGGTTGGAAACTGGATGGATGGCTGGTGATGGACTTCAGGAACAGCAAGGCTGCCCTGACTCCGGACTTCATCCAGGCAATAGACGTTGAGGTGATTCAGATACAATGTATAAGTGCCTGGGGTTCATCTGGACACAAACCTGGAGAAGGCTGCAATCACAGAACCACACACAAGTAGGGTCAGAAACAAATGCATTTGTTCAGGCAACTCAAGTCCACTGACTTGCGTGGAAAATATCTACATACTTTATGTTATATTGTGGTGTCTTGAGGCAGTAGAATGAGAACAAGGAATGCCAAGAGACTTTTTGCTCTGGTTTGGCCTGCACTCTCTGCAGGAAGCAGCAGACAGAAGGATGCCAGCTTAGACGCTCGCTCTCATAAACAAGGCCTCATACCCTCTGCATGAGATCCTGATCAAACAGTAGGGCACCTTCAGCACAATGCTAACTCTATCACTATGCTCTAGGAAGTGCTGTCGCAGATTTTTCTCATCAGCTGGCATCAGATGTTACAGATAAACCTTTAGATAAACTATACTTTTGCTATTTTACTACTTTAAACAGATTGTGGATGCATTTACTGGCCTGCCTGCAATGTACTTTGTGTACTTTTTGTTTATCTACTGCTATAACATTGCAATTTCCTCTTAGGATAAACACCTACTTGTATGTCGGTCTATCACACTGTCTAATCACACTGTCCAATCATGAGAGGCATTCAGTTCTATCCAGGTTTGATTCCTGCTTGCCATCAGCATTACCAGAAGAAAGTTACAGCAATCGATGCACAGCTAGAGAAATAGAATTAATCATTCTGACCACTTACCATTTTTATAGAAAAATAAACCTTATTTATTTCATTATTTATAACATAAAAATAGGTTAATAAAAAAAAAAAAGTTATGGTCAGAATACTGCGTGAGAGAACATACAGTATAAAAAAAGATCACTGCTTCCGAAATACACTGCTGTGTTTCAGCAGACGACAAGAAATGTTCACATGAATACAAAGCTAGGAAGCCAAACAATTCTTTACAAATAACCAGGCATTTTGCACATTTACGGTTGCATATACCTGCATACGTTTTATACCAATTTTTAGCACCAGTAATGAAGGTAAGTATGTTTAGTTCTTTTTCTTTATTTTCCCTTTTCAACCCAAAGAAAAAAGTTGCATCGGGCTTCTGGATTTGAATTGTGTCCTTGTGGTCGGGCACAAACAAAGAACTTCTTTCCTAAATTGGGCCCTGCTTTCTTAACCGTCCGTAAAACACATGGTTCACCATGAATCTTGCAGCTGGGTGGAGCAGGGGGTCCGTGGAGCACTGACTTCCAAAATTCTGTTGACTTTCCCCCGATATTACTTTGTTTATCATTAGCTCGTTCACTTCCTTTTCTTTCAGACCTGTCTAAAGGTCCTTCAACATTTGAAGAACGATGTCCCGGTGATGTCAGGAAATAGTGGCTTTCTTTTTCATCTGATTCGTAGTTTATTTCTTTGTCAGTCAGTTCTTCATTTTTGGACAGATTTGTATAAATCCGACTTGCTAGAGTTTTCAAATGCTTGTTTTCTGTCAGACAATCATTTTCAGATTCTAGTGCTCTACTTCTAGTACCCCCTATTTCTTGTGATGGTTCAGTGGAAATTTCAAAGTTCTGATAACTGTTTATATTGGAATTACACTGGGGCATATTTTTGGTATTGACATCATTCAACTTAGGCTTAAAGAAAGCCAGGAGACTGCCATGCTGTCTAGATTTTACTTTAGTATATGAACTTTTAGGCCTCTTTGTAACAGGAGATGGTGCTTCCTGTGCATCTCTTTTTTTTACGAGATTCTCCAAAGTAGGTCTGATATTTTCTCTGACTTCTTCAGCTTCCTGAGACCCTGGAAGTTGGGGCACGTCTTCCACCATTTCTTCTGGTTTTACAGGCTGACCAACTTTAACCAAGAAACGAGACAACTTTTGTTGACGGCCGGCAAATTCTGGCATGTACTTTGTGCAAAGTGATGGGCATTTGGAACTGGCAATAGAGAAACATCGCAGTTCACCACGCACTGGGCAGTGATCTGAACCCTCCACTTCTGGCATAATTTCAGAATCCACAAATTCATTTTCTACAAGATTCCTATTTGCAAATATGTAGTCAATCCGAGTGCCATAATTAGTCTGCCTTGCACCTGTCAAAGTAGACCAACAAGTAAAAGCATTGGGCCTATTGGGGTGGAAAAACCTAAAAGTATCCACAAACTTGCCACCTCCCTCCACTTGGGAACCTGATTTGTTAACTTGTAGATTTCCTTTATCTGATGTTGAATCATCCAGCTCATCCGCTGTATTGACTAATCCAAACAAGAAATTGTTCAGCCATTTTCTACCTGGGTTATCTTCAAAGCTATCCTGAAGAGATTAAGCACAAATGAAAACACTGAATCAGTACAATAATTGTTTTGTTAAATGATCTAAAACTATTGTAAATAAAAGACTAAAAAACATAAAACCTTCATGACACAGTGAAAAAAAAGAAGAAATCAAGCAAATTCACAAAGCATTTTAAAAATTAATATCCTCTGGTGAAAGTTTGGAAGTTTACATACAGTACTACTATGAGCTGCTACAATGATTGTGCTTACTTTATATGACAGCAATACTGTGCTATGTGAAAATTATAATTTTATTTACTATTCAGTGGTAATTTCTAAAAGTTCAAAGAACACATACCAGATCATCAGGATCACAGTGATCAATGGCCTTATGAGAAGTGTTCACATCACCCAGGATGATCACATGGCTATAAAGCACAAAGTATAGTAAAAAAAAAAAGTTAAATCACTGAGAGAAATAACATGCTACATGGCTCTATAAAACATAGAAAATAATGTAAACACAGCTCACTAGATGCTGACAGTTATTCAACTCTGGTTTAGTATTTTTGTATGGAGGCTGATTTATGCTTCAGTAAAATATACTGTATCTTCTGTTTTGGCTGATAAAACTCTGTACATGGTCATTTTAATCATCAGGAATAACACTGTACCTTTAATGGGATGAATTGTTTTAATTCTTCAACCATCTCTATATTTTTTTGGAACCCGACATCAATAAGGTTTTCAAATAAATTTTATTGATCTTACCAGCAATAAGCACATGCGCGCACACACACACTACCAGAATACATTACCAAATATGAACACACTAAGTTACTAAAATTTTATCAGTTAATATTCCAATGAATTCAAACAAAATACTCATGTATAAAAACTACACTATGAAAATAAATATGGCATGCTGAAAATTGACTGATAATACAACTTATTCTGTTTATCAATGCAAACACTTTATATAATATATTTAGCAAAAATTAGCACTACTATAACTCTGACATTGCAGGTAGACATTTTCTAAAAGGTAGTAAAATTGTACAATTTATAAATGGCTATTGTTTTGAAATCTGTAAACATTTATTCTGTATGAATATCTAAATATGATGAAAGAAACAAGGCTCCAGGAAGGAGTTAAAAAAAAAAAAATCATAAAGGAAACATTTGCTCTTAAACCAAAAATCTCACAACCCAAATATACTTGTAGTTACTCTTCTGTGGTACTGATGGGAAGGCAAACTGTCTTGTTTGAGCTACAGAGTTGCAGAACTTCACATCATAAACCAGCAAATGAAAATCAATCAATTATCCACACCCAAAGATTAAGGGAAAAATGCTGGAACCAAAATTCAACATCCTGGACAAGTGTAGTCCAAAACAGAACTGAGTAGCTCAGAACTCCAAATAATAATAACGATATACATGTGTAATATGTTTTGATTTTAAAAATATAACAAATTACAATAAAAAGATTTTAAAGAATATCTAAAAATTGTTGGGTTTATGTTCAAAAATTATATACTTTTATTTTGCAGTTGTATTTTTTGGATTCCACAACTCCAAAATAAAAAATATACATAAATAACCTACTATTTTCAGTAACAGTTAGTGAAGCTAATGGTTTGAGAAGTGCATTGCAACTAGATCCTATAAATGTACCTCCACTGTCCTGGAATGTACCTTTTACATCAAACCCAAATTCAGAAACCCAACGTCAACGTTTTTACCTGTATGCTACCCCATCTTTATAGTTTTTTCAGGGATTTCATCTCACAGTTTCAATCTGCTCATTCACAAAAATGTAAATAGAAAAAGACTTTCATTGAGAATATTACCACATAGAAATGAAGGCTGACATGCGGCAAAAACGTTTGTGCATAGTAATATGCACTTGTGTATAACAATAACAAGAATAACTAATTTGATTGTACACTTCAGCACAGAAACATACATCAGTTTAATTAGCACTGAAAGAAAAACTAAAGTAACATTTTATATAAACTATTAGCTATTTTTTCAAATACAATCTATATGATTTCAATTTAACTTTGCTCAAATTCTCAACTGAAAAGACGAATATAACCTTAAAGTAATGGAAAATTAAATATGCATACTGAACACTAAGCGTATACTAGCTGTAAAAAAGGCTAAAAAAAGGCTGACAGCCAAAGAATCAACAAAGACCTCAGCATTAACGTTTGCAGTGCACCATGCAATGCATATGTGTATTATATGCCATTTGGTTTGGGAATCATAAAAAAAAAAAAAGTGTTAATGTTTGTGATGTGCCATCTATTGGAATGATAAATGCAATGCATTTTATTACTAAAAATGTTTGTGATGCACAATCTTTTAGAATGACAGGAACACAGCATCCGGACAGTCAAACACTTAATCCAAGCCAGCTTTGTGAGGGCCATAATCCCGACAGAACAGAAATGGCCCCACACAAGCACAAGCACCCACCCACCCACAATTACTCACTCTGCAACCAACTCAGAGTTGCCAATCCACCTACAGCAGTTTAAAATTAGACACCAACTTGTGTTTTTTTTCAACCAAACAAAATAATGGAGATAACGTATTCTGGTCTTTCAAAAAGCAACTCTACTATTTTTACTAGGGGCAATCTAATTTTTTTTTATCCCCATGATGCTTGTAACGGACAGTCCCCTATATATTCAAGTAGCCAGAGTTCTCTTGTCTTCAAAGTAACAATACTCTGACTTTTTATGCAGCTATTCTAAGGCAGCCATCCTCCTTGCTGTGTTTCATCCAAGCAGTTCAGTGCAAACAGTCCTACATAAACTCTACGCAAACATTAGGTATCTCTCTTCTAAGCAGTGATGCTCCTCACCATTTTCCTACAACCACCCTAAAGCCTTGTTTTTTATCCCAAGGAACTTAGAGCAAACAGTCGCATAACCATCATTACAGATCACTGCAAAAGGGCCTTCTGATTGCACAGTGACATTCTCATTGAGCAATCAAGTCTGGAATGGTATTCTGTGACTTGTCACAGGTCATATTTCAGTCAATCAAAAAAAAAAAACAAAACATAAGCATAATCTTTACATGGTAAAATGTTAAATTTAAAAGTGTTTATTTACCATCACTCCAAGCAGGCCTTATCATTATCCATCTATTATTTATTAATTAAATTGCAAAATCAAAACATTGTCTGCACATTTCTTTATAAATACCTTGTGTTTAATGATATTCACCATGAATCACCCCTCTTTTTGGACCAAAATTTAACAATAGAAATATAGACTCATCTGATCTCAGACCAGTTATATACTGATTCCTTATAAATATGCTGTCTTTTGAATTGCTATCAGATACTTAATGTGTACTAAATGCATGTGCAAAGAGTGTCTTTGAAAGGTGTTACTTTTTAACCCTGCTATTACTGTGTGTTCTGTAAATTCCCCATTTATACTCTGCCCAGCACTCCTTTTCATAAAATGTTGGCAAGGGAGCAGGGACCACCAGAACCAGGTCAATCATACATAAATATTACAGTTTATTGATGTACTATATATGGAAACCATAAGCAAATTACTTCTAGAAACTATTGTTGAACTCATCGTTAATTTCTAGTACAGTTATATTACCCCATCTAGTTAACTACATAGGAGGGAGTACCTTTTCAAGACACTCTGTTAACTAATTACTACCTAAATGAGCAAGCAAGAATTCAGCATATTAAACCACACCGTAGATCTTATTAAATTTTTTTATGCTGTAAAGAGGATTTCCCTGGACAATACCCTTTTCTCTTCTAGGATCAAGTTATAACTTCAAAAGATTTTAATTGAAAATGTTGTTTGTAGGTTTACCAGATTCTATGGAATATCCATCCATTCTATGGAATATTCAAGCTGATATTCTAGGTCTGCATTAAAAAGTATATTTTGCCTACTGCATAATACATATGATGAAAAGAGACTTTTTAAAGAATTATGAAAAATGATTTTTACAGAAAAAACTTGTTATATATAAAACAGCGCTTTGCCTAAACCAAGTTACAAAAATTCTCAAGTAGCAAAACAAAATCTACCTGCCAGTTTTCAGGATTGCTTCAGCACGGATTTGCAGAAGTTGGTAGAAACGTAACTTAAAGAGCTTACGTTCTGGTTTTTCTGGGTCAGCACGTGGACAATATACATTAATGACTGTCAGAACCTCTTCTCTGTCACCAGAGCACCTACGATGATAAAAGGAGGTATATACTCCATTGACTTTCCTAATATAATATTCGTCACTGCTTCTGCTAATACAAATTATTTAATATAATTAAAAACCAATAAAAACTAGCTGAACTAGATATAGTATAAATGCCATAAATCATAAATGATATAAAAAATGTTATGTGAAAAAAATCATCTATTTTTTTTGAACCTACAGTGCATCCGGAAAGTATTCACAGCGCATCACTTTTTCCACCTTTTTGTTATGTTACAGCCTTATTCCAAAATGGATTAAATTCATTTTTTTCCTCAGAATTCTACACACAACACCCCATAATGACAACGTGAAAAAAGTTTACTTGAGGTTTTTGCAAATTTATTAAAAATAAAAAAACTGAGAAATCACATGTACATAAGTATTCACAGCCTTTGCTCAATACTTTGTCGATGCACCTTTGGCAGCAATTACAGCCTCAAGTCTTATTGAATATGATGCCACAAGCTTGGCATACCTATCCTTGGCCAGTTTCGCCCATTCCTCTTTGCAGCACCTCTCAAGCTCCATCAGGTTGGATGGGGAGCGTCAGTGCACAGCCATTTTAAGATCTCTCCAGAAATGTTCAATCGGATTCAAGTCTGGGCTCTGGCTGGGCCACTCAAGGACATTCACAGAGTTGTCCTGAAGCCACTCCTTTGATACTTGGCTGTGTGCTTAGGGTTGTTGTCCTGCTGAATGATGAGCCATCGCTCCAGTCTGAGGTCAAGAGCGCTCTGGAGCAGGTTTACATCCAGGATGCCTCTGTACATTGCTGCAGTCATCTTTCCCTTTATCCTGACTAGTCTCCCAGTCCCTGCCGCTGAAAAACATCCCCACAGCATGATGCTGCCACCACCATGCTTCACTGTAGGGATGATGCCAGGTTTCCTCCAAACGTGACGCCTGGCATTCACACCAAAGAGTTCAATCTTTGTCTCATCAGACCAGAGAATTTTCTTTCTCATGGACTGAGAGTCCTTCAGGTGCCTTTTGGTAAACTCCAGGCGGGCTGCCATGTGCCTTTTACCAAGGAGTGGCTTCCGTCTGGCCACTCTACCATACAGGCCTGATTGGTGGATTGCTGCAGAGATGGTTGTCCTTCTGGAAGGTTCTCCTCTCTCCACAGAGGACCTCTGACAGAGTGACCATCGGGTTCTTGGTCACCTCCCTGACTAAGGCCCTTCTCCCCCGATTGCTCAGTTTAGATGGCCGGCCAGCTCTAGGAAGAGTCCTGGTGGTTTCGAACTTCTTCCACTTACGGATGATGGAGGCCACTGTGCTCATTGGGACCTTCAAAGCAGCAGAAATATTTCTGTAACCTTCCCCAGAAATGTGCCTCGAGACAATCCTGTCTCGGAGGTCTACAGACAATTCCTTTGACTTCATGCTTAGTTTGTGCTCTGACATGAACTGTCGACTGTGGGACCTTATATAGACAGGTGTGTGCCTTTCCAAATCATGTCCAGTCAACTGAGTGTACCACAGGTGGACTCCAATTAAGCTGCAGAAACATCTCAAGGATGATCAGGGGAAACAGGATGCACCTAAGCTCAATTTCGAGCTTCACAGCAAAGGCTGTGAATACTTATGTACAAGTGCTTTCTCAGTTTTTTTATTTTTAATAAATTTGCAAAAACCTCAAGTAAACTTTTTTCACGTTGTCATTATGGGGTGTTGTGTGTAGAATTCTGAGGAAAAAAAATTAATTTAATCCATTTTGGAATAAGGATGTAACATAACAAAATGTGGAAAAAGTGATGAGCTGTAAATACTTTCCGGATGCATTGTATCTTTTTCAACAATGGAGTTGTTTATACCAGTAATCAGATGTAAGGAAATCTAATTCTCAGTGGACCACCAGAAGGCTTCCAGCTTAACATAAAAGCATTGAGCAAGTGTTTAACTCTTAATGTTCATTACCTTCAATGAATTAACAAGCTGAGCATTTTCTATATTTATCTTTATTATAAACACAATCAGACAAATTGCCAAGTACACATATGATTAGATTCAAATAAATGAAGCAAATAATTAAATTTGGTGAAACAAATGACTACATTAAACTAGAAACTACATTTTGTTTGTAATGACATTTTAAAAGGCACATGCAACTTAAAGATGCTGGGCAGCAAAATTTCAAGTAAAATAAAAATTACTCTAAATAGCAGTGCATAGAGCATATGAGTTCACCAAGCTAATTTAGTCATTGTTTTTAACAAGTTATTTCAGGCTTTTTCCAAAATATGTACAGTAATCCCTCACTTATCGCGGGAGATAGGTTCCAAGGCCGACCGCGATAACTAAATTTCCGCGAAGTAGGGACACCATATTTATTTAATTATTTAACGTGTATTTGGACGCTTTTAAACCCTCCCTGTATTGTTTACAACCCACCCTTTACTCTATTAATAACAGGGACAACTGCTAAGCAATATGAAATGGGTAGATAAGTTTACACTTACTGTATAGCGAAGTACACGTAGCTATATATGACGTGATGATGGTGATGAATATGCTGCGCAGTAAAAATGATGACGATGAAGGTGATAATCCCCTGAATGCAGTAGCAAGAGCACGTTATTGCTGAATGAGTGAGATGAGACTTCCTGGTTAATGCAGCACTCCGTCGCTAAGCCAATCAGCAGCACACAGGAACTTAACTGCGTGCTCTGATTGGGTAGCTTCTTAGCCATCTGCCAATAGCATCTCTTGTATGAAATCAACTGGGCAAACCAACTGAGGAAGCAAATACCAGAAGTAAAAAGACCCATTGTCCGCAGAAACCCGCGAAGCAGCGAAAAATCCGCGTTATATATTTAGATATGCTTACATATAAAATCCGCAAAGTCGTGAATCCGCGAAAAGTAAACCGCGAAGTAGTGAGGGATTACTGTAATATTAAATTTATGGTCTCTTGGGATTAGGTGTTGCAAGCAATTGTTTTAAATGCACATAAATTATCTAAATAAAAACATAACTAAGAATGTATTATTTTTCTACAATCTTTACGCAATATCACTGGTATGTAAGATTGGGGACACATTTCTAGTCTGTTTGACCCTTTTAATATGAAGGAGGGGGTCAGGAGGACCCAATTCAAGAGTTAATTTTGCTTACGTAATCTTGTGTTGAGTAATGACAGCACGTCCCTCGTTGTCTAGTTGCTGTAATTCTTCATCAGAAAACTCTGTTCTGTCTCCATAACATCCCACTGTTTCTCCCTTACTGGATAACAAGCCTGTCAGCCCTTCCTCAGCAACAAAAGGTATTGCACTGTTTTTGCAAAATGTTGCCACCCCTTAAAAAAAATTAAGCACTTCATTATTAAAAGTAAAATTAATTATTTGACTTCTGCCCAAATTAAAGTAGTTCTGCAAAGAAGAGTGGGCTACAATTTTTCAACAGCAATGTGGAAAACTGATATCAAATTATATTAAGCATTTAGTTGTAAAAATTGCTGCAAATAAGTATTGGCAGTATGGGGGGAAATTACTTTTTCACATGGGCAGTATGGGTGTTGGATATAACTTTGTTCCTTGAATAAATAAAGTAATGATTTAAATCTGCATTAAATGTTCACTCAGATCATTTTTTTGACTACTGCATTTTGTCTGAAGGTCTGAGGCATTCATTGAGTAAAATATGTAAAAACAGAGGATATTGGGAAGAAGCAAATACCTAAATATGTGAAATAATCAAGAAAATTGGTTTAGTTAAAGATCCCTTTTGTCAAGGAGGTTGTTTGTAATAAAAATGAAAGAAATCATGAGTAACACCAAAAGTAGCAAAAATAAGTGACCAAATCCTAACAGACAAAAAATGTAATGCAACAATAGAAAACTGGCAATGGAAACAACCAACAAAAATAAGAAAACAGTAAACAATAATATGTAAAGGAAAAAATAGTAACATGACCTCAATGAATACATGAATATATTAAACTCTTCTCATTGGTGGATAGGCAAAACACAATTTAGTATTGCTTTACTTACTTAAACATTAACATTTACATCTTTTTTATTTCTTGTTATTTATACCATGTTAGGATTACCTTTAACCCTCTTATAGATCATGTTTAGTGGAGCAGCCTCCAACCTACTCATGAAAAGGACCCAGTGGCCATGGTGTAGAAGAAGAATGAAAGGCTGGGCTCAAGCAACTGGAATGGCAGGATAAATTGAAATAGTGCTCCCTTACTGCTCCAACTCACCAGAATATCCACTCCGCCCACGGCTGAAGCTGAAGTAAGAATTATAACCTTCAACAATTGCTGTACGCTCATCAAGCAGGTCTCCTGGAAATACAAAAAGATATTTCAGAAGTCCAACCATAAAAGTAAACACTGTGTAATTTCACCTATGCATAAATTTGAATCTTGTTAAAAACTTGTATTCAAAGCATCCCTCATCAATTTATTTTCCAAACCTATGGAAAAAAAAAATCTAATTATGGTGACAGCATCAGTCACAAGGCAGGAACAAATCTTGGATAGGAGGTCAGTCAATTGCAAGGCACAATTATGCACAAATCCATACTCACTTCCACAAATCAGACTAGTCAATCTGCATGTCTTGGGAATGTGGAAGGATGTCAAAGTACCCACAGAAAACCCAGCCATGCACATAGAAAGTCCAGGACTATGAAGCTGTCAAGCACTAACTGCTGCATCAATATGCTAGTTAAATTAACACCTTTATAGAGTAATAGAGACGCAAAAATCTGTAATGATACACCTACTAATATTACCTACTTCCTACTAATATTACAGAAATCTAATCAAACTCAACATTTAAATTAAGATGAAGGTTTGTTAATTAAAAAGTACACGGTTTACTTTCAACTCCTGGTGAAACTCCTCTTATATCACAATTTTAACTTCAATGAGATCTTTAGTAAGGCCAGATCTAACATTAACACTTTGGCAAACGTTCTAAAATTATAAAGATTTGACTGTATCTTTTAGCATTGTTTGTGTATATAGTTAGGGGCAGGATGATGAACCGGCTAAACACAAAATTATTCACTTTAGACCCAAATGTAGTCTTACATTTTTCAAAAATCATTCTTATTGACATAATTATTTATATTTATAACAATATTGTATCCATCACTAGATACAATTTTGCTATACCTGTTAAATTATTCTACCTTCTTAACCCACACTCATGGCTGTGGGGACCAGAGCATAAGCTAGTGCTACTGGGCACAATGCAGGAAGGAATTTTGTCCACTAGAAACGCTCACTCATACAGGAACAGTTTAGCATTTCTGTTGATCAACCATATACAGTATGTCTTCGTGCTACAGAAGGGAAATGAAATATCGAGAGACAACTCCACACAGATACAGAAATAACATTCCAAATGACTGGGCTGAGTCTCAAATATGGCATCTTTCATCACTGAGTTCCCACAATATATTCCAATTTCATTTAAAATTTTAAAGTATACTAAGAAAGGTTGTATTGAATCATACAAGGTTCATCTATTATTTTGTTAATAAGTTAAGGATTATGGGGATTGAAGCCTTTCCTGGCAGCACTGGGTGCAAGGTAGGAATGAATCCTGGAAATGGCAATGGTCCACTGCAGGACACATAACCACACTAATTAATATGCAGTGAAATTAAAATCAACAGACAGAAACATTCTAGAAACATTGGATGCAAGGCTGAAAAAAAAAATACGAATGAGATCCCTTTCCAACAAGGCACACACCACACACACTCACGCCAAGGCAATTTAGATGAAAAGTAACTTAACAAGAATGCCTTCTAGATGTGGGAGAAAGCCGGATAAAACCATCAAAAAGACATCAGTTCCATATAGCTTAGCACATGCAAGTAAGAATTTCACTGTACTCTGCACCTATTAACTGCAAAAGAGCAATTGCAATGTCAAATAAACATTGGCTGAGAAAAAAAAAAAAAAAGGTCCACAGATTTTTCTTTTTCAATATCAGTCTCTACTTTTAGGAACATTACATTAAGTATTTATAGCAAAATATATACTGGTAAAGTGGAAGTATGGAAGTACAGTAAAGTGGAAACTGAAGATCATGCATGGTCAATCGTGTTGGACAAAATATAATTTCACAGGATTAAAACATACATAACCGAGACTTTCACCAAAACAGTTACTCAAAACTGAAAAGCATCATACATCCACTTTTCCTGTTATTTCGGTTTTAGGGTCTCCACTGGTTGCTGATTATCTGGTCAGCATCGGACATAAAAGTGGAAAACAACCCTGCAACTGACACTTTGAAAAAACACTTCTGAAAGACCCTATTATTTTAAATTATATTAAATCTAAATATTCTCTAAGGTAAGGCAAAGAGAAGAGTTTAAAAAAAAAAAAAAGTGCGAAAAAATCCCCTCGTCTCCATAACGTACTCAGCTAAAGGGGTGTTTTGAATTTAGAATACTGGTCATTTTCCATAACCAGAGGCAATGATATAAATAACGAATAACGAAAAGGCATGTAATTTACAATGATGTTATGTGCACACATACAGTTTATACTCCCGCTTTATTTGAGGATTTTTCTTTCTCATTTCAAAAACAGATTAACTCAAATTGTCACTAAAACCTGCAAAACTGGAAACGTAATTGTCACTAAAACCTGCAAAACTGGAAACGTAAAGTGATAAGTTAATGTGATGAGATAATGCACTAATTCACGGAAAATGACTGGGGTTGCCTCCAGCACGTGCAGGTTTTTTTTTTTTCCATAGTTAGGACTTTTATGTTGAACGAGTCAACATATACTGTACAAAGTTTCGTTTTTCAGAATACAAGCATTAACCTATGCCTTGTATCCTAGCGAAAACCGACTAGTTCGTCACCAGATTAACAGAGCGCCATCGTGATTAGTGTGCCAGGATGGTGTTCGTTAATTCCAATAGTATGCCTAACAGAGCTCGATTTGTCCTCCATCCGTTAAATAATTATTATAAATCCAACTTCAACCTCAGCTATTTGTTTTCATCTGCAAATATCTGATCCACGTGTTCAACTACTACAAAAATGTTGTCTACCGCTTTTACGAGGAGAGAATAATGGCTCAGAAAAACACAGATGTGCTACATTATTTAGTATGCAGAAAAAGGGCTGACCCTCAGATCCATTATATCAATTCCCACAAGTTACTTTGCGATATATATATATATATTATATATATATATATATCTCGCAGTACTTAATGACACGCCTATTATTTATATATGCATGTAGTAATAACTGATTTTTCGCTTTATGGAGCATAGACGCTCTGTTTGAGAAATTGCTTTACTAGGCATATACACAAGTATACGGAAAAGAATATTCATATAAAAAATGACAACGCTAACAGAGACCGAGGGGTGTTTTTACAGCTATGCGCATATGAATGTTATTTCCCCTCTCTTACTAGTCACTTTTGTTTCCTGCAGACAAATGATATCAGCATTCAGAGAATCCAGCATCTGCTGAAAACGACCCCGGAACGTCCGAATCCCGTTAATGTTCCAGCTTACAATCTTCATTGCATATAAATAAAGGCTTCACACCCCCCAACAAATAGCAGTCGCAAAGCAACACCGAAAACAAAAAAGCGGGTCTGTCAGAGCACAGTTCGCGCTTCGTCGCATATCTTCTACGTCACCGCAGCCCACAGACGTCACTCAACGCACTTCGTGACGTTTAGAAAAGATTTGATTGGCTTCTCAGTGTGAGCTGCGCTGCAGAAGACAACTACAGGTATTAAAACCTCAGACAGACAGATGTGGGCATTCTTAATAAAGTCTTTTTAAAAAGTAACGCATTAGCAAGATAATCACCTAACGTTTTATGTTTTAAAACGTACGGGGAATGTTGTTTTCAGAGTGTTAATACACTTATTGAGATACTGTTTTTCAGAATTTTCACCGATTACAGTATTATTTTAGCAATAAAAATACACAGGTGTTGTAGAAGGTCTCAGGTATTAGATCGTAAAAAATATCAAATGAGCGTGGACCGCTCAGTCTTATCAGACTAGCAGATATATAAATGAATTCCCCCAACTTTTTCCTTGGTGTCTGTAGACATTTCTTTTTAACTCAGTTTGTTACAAATTTTAAACACTTAGAATGTGAAGACTGGGTTTTATTTGTGTTTGTTACGGCCACTCTTTTGAAGCCAGGTGTCAAATTTCACAAAATCAGTATTAAGCAACACTCCTGTCTTAACTGTTTTCTGACTTGCTTTGATGATTATTTGTTTGTTCTTTTCTGACTGATGAAAATTGCAGTGACAAGCACCTTCTAATTAATTCCAACCACAATCTATCAAGAATGTTATAGAATGCTACTAACATCAAGGGGAGAAGTTGCAACATACCAATAAACCTACCAGGTTGAACAAAACTAACACATTTCTAACCTGCAACCCTTTATTGGCTAACTAAAAAGATTACAATATGCAAGCTTTTGAGGCAACTCAGGACTCGGGCATTTTGCTTGACTTTTCACTACATTCATAATGGCGAATGCGGTACAACACCCTAGATATGTTGTACTTGCAACTACACACAGGTTTGTTTCTAACAGAATGTGTCTCCTTCTAGTTTGTGATGCAACATAACAGCTGTTCAGAAAATTGTGAAATATCTGGAAATGGCAGTATAGACTTACACTCTTAAGATGGGCATCTAATGTCTTAATTCTCAGGACCAGACTTAATTCTTTGATTTTTGAAATGATTAAATTACTTCTTACAAAGAATGTGAGTGCCTCTCAATCTAACCTTTAAGCACCACTAGCCCTGCTCATTTGAGGCCATTTAGTAAACTTCAGTGCTAAATGATTGGGCCGACCAAGTCATGTGAGTTTTAGGTGTGGTTTGAAACCTGAAAACATCAATTTGCCAATTTGCAAATTTTCCTGAGGAATTTGCATTGGGGATAATAATTTTGACCATCCTAATTTACAATACATTTGTTATATAGCGATCCAGGAGATTTTTACAAAGTCCAAAATGTATCAAATGTGGGTCTTTACACTGATGAATGTTTTACTCAGTAAGGTTTCATGAATGTTGTTAACACTGGACAAGATTTTAGGAAAATTATTTATTTCTATTGGGAGTTAATCATTTCATCCTTAACTGTAGTTTTGCAGTGTATTATGTGTTATTCCAATTGTGGATCATTTTGGTTTTGGATGACCTCACAACATCTGAGTCATTTTTAACATGTTCTCCTCTTTTCCTGTATTATTTTTTTTCCTTTAACTCTGATATCTCTAAGCACATATGTTAGGCAAATCTAGAAGCTCTAAATTGAGTCTAAATGAACACATACAGTATGTCCTGTAATTATAATGGTATCCCATCCAGTGCTGATTTCTACTAGTTTCTCTTAGGGGACACATACATATATCTTCACTTATCTCACTGTCCCAATTAGGAATTGCTACTCAACAAACATGTGGAATGTGGAAGCTAGTGTTCGCAGAGAAAAAGCTCAAGTAGACACAAAGAGAACATGTGAACTTCACAGAGAAACAGACAGGGTCAGCATTTAAATCCTCATCCCTGGTGATGTATTACAGCAAAAGCACTATTTCAGCATTGTGCCACAATAATTTTTTTTGTAAGTCTTTACTTTATTAATAAAAACATTGTATTACAATTATTCAATCTTTAAAATTTCATTCAGATGGTAGCAGCAGATACCTGTTAATTTGCTTTCCAGTGGTAACATTAAATTTGGACCTGGGAAACAAACAAATGATTGCATTTTAAACTGCAGTTTTGTAATAAAAATAATCCATGTACACTTTAAGCACAAAGATCCATGAAGCAGAATAATGAAGTTTTCTAATCAATACAATCAAAATATTCAACTAAGCATCAGAAAAGAAAGCAAATAATGATTTTCCTGCATAAGACAGACTGGTATGTTTTGTATCTGAGGAAAATTTGTGTACTTTTAGTCATCACTTCTAGTTAAGTTGGCATTTACTTTCTGATTAAACAATTCCAAAAGAAATTCCATAAAGATATAGGAATACAATATAAAGCATTTTGGGGCTAAAACCCAGAACTGACACAATTAGCAAAGAATTCACGTGCATATGGATTGTGAAAGCCAGGAGAGTGAGGTTAAGGATAAATACAGGATCTAAAATGCAGAGGAGCTAAAGACATGATGGACAAATGTCACCTAAGTTACAGCAGATCAGGTTCTAATGAGACCACTCGTGTGGGAAGTGTAATTTAAAATGGCAGAACAGAGGTGGGCATGCCACAACAGGCACTGTGTATCGGATTTTATTAAAAGCATGAAACTGCTCAGTGCTAAAAGCTAACAGCTGCTGATCAAACAGATGGGTTTTGTTTGGAGACATGGTGTCGCCTTCTGCAGAAAGGCTAAAGATACAACTAATTGTTCTAAAAACTTCATGTTCCTGTAGTTTTTATTTTCAATATTTAATGTATTAAGGAAAATCTGGGTCATGATGATATAGGGCTTTAGTGGTAATACTGCCCATTTAACATATTTCTGAATATTTTTTTGTATCAGGGTTGTTAAAAGCCAGAGCTTATCACAGCAGTTTTGAGTGCAAGATAGAAACTAAGCCTGGTGAGAACACTGTGCTTTTTGCAGGGCTCACTTACTGAAATGGTTAAAGTTTAAAGGTGATAATTAACCTCATAAAGACACATCTTGTAGAAGGAAACTACAGTACTCAGAAAAGAAAAGAAATCTGACATGGCCAGCATGTGACTTTCTCCATATTTACAACATAAGTAAAGTACTGTATAGTGCGAATTTACTAAAGTATATACGGTACATGATGCAGTATCATTCAAGTTTATATTTCACAGTTTAATATGCTTTAAAGGCAAATCTATATTAAAATATTTTATTCATATTTATACATAACTAAAGATATTAAAATTTTGGACTTAAATATATTTTGCCTATATTTGAACAATTAATTAATCCATTCACTTGCAGCTACTTGAAGTTTATATAAATTCTTTTACTCACAGTTACTTTCATTTAAGATGTCAAAAATTTGAGAAAAAGGAGTAGAAACTAACAACTTCTGTCACACAGCCTGGAAGGTTTTGAGTTTGGCACCTCCAATTTATAAACAAAAGAGGCTGAGTTTATCCCCAAACAAACAGACATTGTGGTAATATAATAAAAGTATAGAATGCAAGTAGTGTTTTATTTTTTTGTAACTAAGAGGTTAGCTACTGTTGCTAATGCATCTGAAAACTTTGAACTTTAAAGGTTTAAAGCACAAGCTTTGGATTAAACCCGCATTTCACAAAAGTCCTAAATGCATATGGAAAATTTTACAAACTTCTGTGTGGTGGTTTAGCTCTTTTTGTGGATGGCTTTAAAACTCAAAGCTGAATATTTGGAATTCACTCAAAAGCTAATAAGCTCTTGAGACTAATGAGTACAAGTTCTCCACAGAATTTCAAAAGGACACGTCCATTCATTCACTTTTTCATGAAAACAATAATTCCTTCATGTAGAAAATATTGAGAAAGTAAAAAAAGAAGTAAAAATAACATTATGCAGAAACATATACATTGATGAGGCTGAGATTCCAACCCAGTTCACTGAAATTATGAGGCTAACCACTGCACCATTGTACTACCCAAAAAGTCACATATAAAATGAAATTGTTACTTGAAACGTTCATAACATGGTAGATTTCTCACAGCTCATTGAAATAAAGATTTTTTTCACAGTTACTTTTTGTACTGTAAGAAAGAGAATCTTGTTAATGTGAGGTATATTAGCTTGCAAAGGTGTTTATCTGACCTGACAGGGTCAACAATGGTGGTGACAATGATATAAGAAAGAAGCCATTATATTACTGTTACTTAAAATTACTAACTAACATTACATATCAATAATGGGTTATTTTTTGGTACTTGTTCATCAGCAGAAAATTGTAAAAATATTCCTTTTTATTATACTGTAGTGTAAATAACTTTCTCATGTTCAATTTATGGCTATATTTTGAATACTTGATCTTTTTATGTGAGGAATCAATTACTTTTAATTATTCTTTTTGCTGGTTGTGGAAAGTGGTAATGTTTTGTATTTTGTTATTATTTTTTAGCTATCAGTTTATGTTGATTAATTATACTTTTTTAATGAATAATTAAAAGTAAATTCAGTTGGTGGGTAACTTAAAGTAAATAATAAAATAAAATATTCTTTGAGTGGACTCTTTATTAAGTACCCAAATCTAGGGTTGCCAAACTTAGATCATGGAGATTCACAGTGGCAGTAAGCACGCCAGCCATTTTCTTAATATTAACCAGTTACTGTTGCTAATGGGCCATACTCCTTTTTGCCTTAATTTTAACTGACTTACTTTTTAAAATTCCTTAATTTTTTTTTTTCACTTACCCAACTGCCAAATAATAATGAAGTGCAAAGTGAGCCAACTGACGACCCATTGACTTGATCTCTTTTGCACCACTGTGTCCATCATACAATAACTGTTTTAAGAAAATAGCTTGACACATTGAACTTGATAATGTGACATGGCATCTCTGTGGTACACTTTAGCTATGTTGTTGAGTCTTTTGCCTAATGTATTATGGTTGTTCTTACATCAAATGCTGGACAAATTTATCACCAGGATGAATTATATAATAAAGTATTCATTCTTTTTATGATACAGACCAAGGTACACTTTACCTTATTTAGATGGGGTGACAGATTTTTACAATACAAACTGTATAAATGCTATCAGAAGCACATTATTGCTACCAGGGGTAAAGTCTAGTTAATAATTTGTTTTTAGTATATGTTATCATACAGAGAGAAGCAATAAACACCATTCATTTTATAAACCCAATCCAATTTAATCAAGTGCACTATTGATATACCTCAGCCTTACATTTTCAGTTTGTTTATCACTTGCAGAAGCTTCAAGCTTCAGGTCACATAGTTTTCTATATTATCGTCATTGGTACTTAATTCAGAATATTCAAAAAATGTAAACAATACTACTACATGCCGATGTCAATTTATTTTTATTGCACCTTTAAATAACTAACATTAAACCAAAGTGCTGTACAGCATAATATAACAAAGCAATCAGAAAATACAAATGATAAGCAAATAAAAGTAAAATAATCAAAATGCATGCAAGTAAAACACAAAAAGTAATAGAACCTAAAATCAGAGGTAGACTGTTTCAAAGCCACAGGACAACTACTGATATGGCACAGTCTCCTTTTGATCTCAGACAAGAACGGGGTATAGTCAAAAATGATTGTCAAGAAGACTTTAAAAATATTGCTGGACAAAGTAGCTCAGTGAAGTCAAACAGAGCCAGACCATGCAGAACCTTGCTAACCAAGAGCAATGCTTTTAATTGAATTCTGTAGTTCACAAGCTGCCAACAGAGAATGGGAAACATTGATGCAATATGGTGCCTCTTCTTAGTACCAGTGACCATCCTAGCAGCTGAGATAACACAGACTGATTAACACCAAGGTAACCTAATTGAATTGTAAGGAAAAAAGACATGAAGTACTAAATCTCTTCAAAGAGAGAAAAGATTTGAGCTTAGAAATTAGTTTGTAATGATAAAAACTATTCTGGCAACTGAAGAAATCTGACCCATAAATTTGAGCTCTGAATCAAAAATAAAACCCTAACTCTTAACAGTTGCTATGAGTATAATACTTCAAACAACTAAATGCAGTATTGTAGATTGTTTTTATTCTGCCTGACACTACATAGTGTCAAACTTATTTTCTCCTCAGAATGTTGCTAATGACAATTTCACTTGAAACTTTTTTTTTCCTATTGCTCTTCATTATCATTCTTTGGGAGTGAATCATCAGAGTTTGAAGGTGGGTGACTTGAAATGCTTCCCAGTAGCATGACCCTTAATTATTATATAGTAAATGGGCATGGACATCTGTGTCCACACATGTATAGTGTATCTGTGTGCTGTTCCTCCAGTGAAGTGAGAGTTATTCTAGGGGAGAATCTGGAAGAAATCAGCTCTTCAATCAGTGCAGCCAATGCTTAGAAAGTATCCAATTTGGGAACTCGAGGATTGCACCTCTGCCATTTTTTGACCATACAGTCGCCTTGGATATAGGCTTTTTATGTGATGGCCTATTTGTGCTACACCAGCAGCACTGTTTTATGTGAAAACTCCAGAAGGGTTGCTATTCATAATAAACTCATGCCATTTTGTAAGGCACATACTACCATGACTGAGTGACTCAAAGGCACATGGTACTTTAATCTTATCAATTCTGTTTCTAAATTACTCACATACATAAAAATTGTATTTTCTGAACATGTGATCCTGTCAGACCGATTAAGCTAGAAAGTTATTGTATACCCAGTAAAGGAATACTTTACATTACTGTACATCAAATTAGGTGAAAGGCAGAACCCGACACTACACGGGGTGTCAGTCCAGTAATAAAGGGTGCACACACCACTTTCAGTGTGATTTAGTTTGATTAACATATTGTAACTTAATTTAATTACTTTGAGGAAAACTCCCCGAAACAAGCTAGTAATGGGTCCACGCGAACGGGGATGCTACCGTAAGGTGTATGTAGTAAATACCGCTTGAACAAAATTTCTTTGCTCGTTATTGTTCGAAATGAACCAATACCCTAAATGACCAGAGGGTGTCAGCAAAGTATTCATCCCAGCATGTAACTCAGACATTACAAACAGCTTTACGTCTTGCGGCATCTTAATACACATCAACAAGTTTACAAATCAAAAACTTGATATTTTCACATGCTGTTAGTAATGAGTGAATTTTAACGTTTTCAATATAAAGGTATTTCTAATTTTCTTAAATAAGCAAGGCGTAAGTGTAGCTGAAAATGAAGAACTCTCAGTGGACCTAACTTCTAGTCCTTACCAACCTATAGAGCCAACATGGTAGCCAAAGGAGTTCCGTGCAAAGGCGCGCCGGATGAAGTATTTATATTTTTGACGAACATCAGGCTGACCAATCAAACGGGAGGCGCATGAACACCCGGCTAAAGGACAAAGGCGGGATTAGGGGCGGGGTTTCCCTGCGATTCTGTCGGCCGTTGGGCGCGCAAGGAATTTCAAACATTTGGACATCTAAGTAGGACCTGTTCCGTGGATTTGGGTTAAGTTCGGGAATTGTGATATAGTCAGTAGAAAAATGGGCCGAGAGTAAAAAATGTAAAGGTGCGTCGTATACGGCAGAAAAGATCGTACAGAATAAGTAGGTGAGTTTGGTATTTCTTGCTCATTTAACCAGTGTTCAAATTTGTTAAGGATAATAACAGGAACTTAGTTATTGTTTTATGATCGTTTTATTTGTCCGATTATTATATTCTCGGAAATGTTGCCAAAGTTATTGGGAAATCATTATTTAGCTAGTGTAACATTTTACTTGGTTACTTAAATCTCAAAGACTTTTTTGTGGTTTTTGCTAGCAGTGTATCATTATCCACCCCGCTTTGAAAAGAAATTATGCTTCTGATCGCTACTGCCTTCTTTTTAATCGTAGGCCCAAAACTGCGGTAGTGAGTAGGGAAAGATTTTCTTTTTGTAATCGTCAATACTGTTTTTAGCAAGTCATTAGTTATCTTATACAGGGGTATGGAAAAGGGGGGGTTGGAGTTTGAGAGTGAGTACTCGGGTGTTTAGAATCTTAACATGGCGTTGTATGTCATGACCTGCGCCTGCGACATACAGATTGTTCTGTGCGGCCAGCGCAAGTCCTTCAGTGAAACTGACAGTTTCGTTCCCCAGAACATAACCATTGTATCACTTCTTTGCGATTTATGTTTGCATCTATCATTAATCCTGTAAATTAATTTTCGCTTAAGCCTCTTTTGGTGCATTACTTTTAATTTGAAGAACACGCCCAGTCTTATCATTGGTATAGTTGTTACTTATGATCCGTGTATTGGAGCCTCTTAATTCTCTCCAAATAGAAGACTTTCCACAGTTTCCGTCGTGAAGTGATGCTTGTGATCGATTCTTTTCCGTTTAGGATACTTTGGGAAGTCACATTTGACAGCTAAACAAGTGTCATGCAGGATGCGAGTGACTCAGGTTTTTGCCAGCAAGACTAAGGAACACTTAATACGATTAGCTGATTTAAACAAACAAAAAAGGCCATTTTCTTTTTCTCGGGTTCTGCATTCATATGGATATGTTGTACAACTTTTTTCCTACAAGATATAGTGTTGATTGGCAACTTCTGATTGAGGGAGTATAAATAAATGTGGTTGTGTGCCTGTCTTGTCTCCTCATCTATGGTTGGCCTCCGTATTTGAATTGAATGCTGCTGCTGGGATCTGAGTAAGATGATAAAAGGAAAATTAGTGAGTGTCATATTAAATTGATATTTCAGTAGAGTTATTTTGTTCTATGAATGTTCGCAGTAATTAATGGGTGTAGATCACATGTGATCTGAAAGCATAGTTTTTACACTTTAAGATTTTTTTTAGTGTGGTGCATTTTGTATTTTTACAGTACATAGTCTTAGTCATTATCAGAGTGGTCACTACATCCACTTCAAAACTATTTTTTTTACAAACAGCTTATTCTGATACTGCTGATAATAGAGCTGCCTTCAAAGTAGAAAGATTTTGAATTGTGCAGCTTGATTTGAAGTTTATTCTGATTCTGCAGAACACTGTACTGCCATTGAGACAGGTAAGAGAAATACAGAAAAACGTGTTTCAGGTAGGATGACAGGTTATCAGATTTATCTGTTTATTTATTTTTGACGGTGTCAGAGTTTGCGTTCATAAATAACAGCTTTCAAAATGTTTTCAGTATATATGGGAGTGCCTTTGTATGTAAGGTTTCCTTGAGGCTATGAGAATGTAGGATGTCATAGGTGAATCTATTAACATTTCTGTCCATTCAGCAAACCCGCCATAAGGTGAAAGTTTACAGGATTGTCGTGTTGGAGTTTCTTTTTGTCATATTACATTTACAGCAAGATGTGGGTAGCCTGGTTGTATTAGTGTTATTTTTGCCTGTTATTCCCATGCTTTGCTTAGCACAACTGGAATTGAAATGACTCTGAATGGATCCGATAAAGTAATCCTTGTTATTCAGATAAATTGACTGTGTTTTTTGACCTTAAACAGAATGAGAATTGTGAAGTGAGTATTGCAGATATTGAGTTTGATTTGGTGTCAGTTTTTTAAGTGGAGTTCTACTTTAATGTACCTGCCATTTTATTTTATATTCTCGATAGAAAAAGCAGTGACCAAATTTTACTTTGCCTAAAGTAACTATCCATTTAAATAGATTTGGTGTCAGTTTTTTAAGTGGAGTTCTACTTTAATGTACCTGCCATTTATATTCTTGATAGAAAAAGCAGTGACCAAATTTTACTTTGCCTAAAGTAACTATCCATTTAAATACCACAAAAAAGATGATCTGTGTTGTCATTCATAGATTGTGGTGTACAGTAACACTTGATTTTAATTTAAAGTATTTGTAAAGAAGTATTTTGTTTGTGTTTTTTTATTTGAATGTATCCTTGATTCTGTTAGTGTCTCTTATTTGACCTTGTTTTATTTACATCACAACATATATATACTTTTTAAATGCACATACGCATACTTTGTCTTGTATGAAGTATTATAATCAATCAGTATGCATAAAATGCATAAAATAAAACTATCAGAAAACACTTTACAAAGCTGACAAGAATATTCCATTCAATACCATTGAGTGAGGAGCAAATGTGGTTTTCTCACCAGAAACTTGCACCAGTCCACTGGAATAACTGTACTCCATTTAAGAATGTATTTGTATGTTTTCTGTAGTCAATAATAATTTTTAAAAAATATTTCTTTTTTGTATACTGACAATTTATTTCTACAGTTTGTTTATTATTACCTTTTTTTTTTTTTTTGCTACTATTTTTCTTTTATTGCATAACTTTTGTCAATGAAAGAAATGTTATTTTTCAGTGTATATATTTTTTCACTTAATGGGCATTTTGTAAGTTGTTTTCTTTTGCCTGTTGGAGATGTTTGCTTGTGAAACACTTATTTACAGATTTTTTTTTAATTCGCTTGAATCCTTAATATGCAATTCTCTTGTCTTCCAGGCTAATGTATTGTCCATGTTAAAATGCTCCTTCCTTATGGTTTCAGCTGAATTCCATCTACAGAGTCGGCCACGGAAATACTGAACCCTACGATCTGCCAAGTGGGCAAAATGCAGGATTGTAAAGAGTTTTCTCTGAGGGCTGAGATAGACCGCCTTTCTTCCGAGTTGCAGGAAGCCACTGAAGAAAACCTACAGGCTGCCCGCTATGGTCTGGCTGTCCTGGAGGAGAACACTGCTCTAAAAACCAAATACAGTGAGTTGGAGTTAGAGCATGAAGCACTCAAGCAAGAGCTGGAACATATAAAAGAAGTAAGTTATTGGTCACTCCAGTTTTATATGTCTCATGATATAATAAAGATGTCATTAAATTCTCTTTGTTTCACCAAACAAAATGCATATGCTTCAATTGTAAAGTCCTTACATGCAAATACTTTCTCTCTTACCAATTTATTTTTTCCTTTTTCTATGAGCAGACTTTGTAGTCTTGTGTGTTGGAAATCAGCTTTGTGGGATTATTTTGTTTATCAACGTAATGTTTTTTCCTAAGGAGCTTGAATCTGTAACAATATGTAGTTACTTGTGTTTGTTTAGTAATTGTCCAAATTCCCTGTAATTGGTATGAAATTGGCCTTAAAGCAGTGTAGCTATTAACTTTATTTGGGGAAAAATGTATAATGATTATGTGTATTATTCGGTTTATAATTTTTATAGGCCTAGAAAAATGCAAGTCATGATGTTACCTTTCTAATTGTTGAGAAAAAATCTGTGAGAAAACCTCATCTTAATTTGTTAAAGGTTTTTGTTACAAACGTGCAAGACTATTTTTCTGTGGATCTTTGCTTGTTTGCTTAGCTATGATTGATTATGGAATGACTGTGCTCACTGTCTTCTACATCTATTTCTGCCGGAGTATTTAAATTTCCTTTGGTAGAAATGTATGATTTTTTTTTCCTTCACTGTCTGAACTGGTGCTTGATTTAGTAGTTGGGTGACAAAAAATGTTATATCTAACATTAAATGAAATGTAAATTTTTTTTTTGTTATTGTTTTGTTTCTCATTTTGAGTTTCTAAAGAATTAGTGTAGCCTTTGTTAAACAATTGAACAGATATGAGTCCTAATATGACTCAGTTTCACTTCTCTACTTATAAATTTTGCTAGGGAAGTTAACATGTTGTCATCGTGTGGCTGTTTAACATTTCTGCATCATTGTCTGATATCTCATAGATTAAAGAAGAAATAGCTCAGATAGACCTTGACAAAAATGAATTGAATGCATTGGTATTGACACTATCATATATTTTTAATAGTGTTTTTTTGTAGAGAAAGGGTACCCAGTGTTTCTGGCCTAATGGACGGAAACATAATTTGCAAGGGGGGCAAGCTGTGGGGGAGAAATGGTTTGCCTCTTATAATGGTTCTGTCTGTTTAGACAATCTTCTGAATATCAAGTTCGAACATGTTACTGTTATATCAAACTGTAAACTAACAAATACATTGTGTGTCAAAAGCAAACCTATTTTGTTTGCTGAAACATTCATACAAACTGAATATCCAACCAGTAAATCAAGTGAAAAGTATGACAGAAACTGTTGGGTCTTACATTAAGTCTCCAGCATAAACAGTCATGAAAAGCGTCAACTTCTGCTGCTCTGCCTTGTCCTGTGAAATATCTTTAATGTTGCAAGTTACAGTATTTTGTGATTGCCAAACATGTTGACTACTGAAAGACACTATTTAGTGATCTCTGAATTTGTAAAAGGTATTCTAGTTTTTGTGGTCATTGATTTGATGTTTCCATTGGAGGTATTGTAGTGCTGTCCTATGGACTGAACCTTTAAGTGCTTTGTTGTAGAGACCTGCAATAACTCATATTGACTTAGTACTTCATAGGTGGGGACACAATTTTAGTGTTGCAGACAGAAATATGTGGTAAAGCATAAACATATGGAACTAAAATAATCTGAGTCCTTTAATTTTTTTTCTAGTTGCTACATGAAATGGAGTCGTTGTTACAGTTTCAAGTAGCTATGCTCTGGTCATGTTGGTGATTGTGCTTTGATCAGTGTGAAACTGGGTTTTGGGGTGGCTTACAAAAGAACATCACCAGTGTTGAAAAAGCTTGAGAAAATGGCTTTTTAGACCTACAAAAGTAACAAAAAGAGAACAGGACAAATGTCAGTTAATTTCCATTAACGTTATTGTGAAAGTAAACTGTGGTGCATGTTTAAAAGTTTTAGCATTGGGGGCGGGGAAATCCGGATTCTTTAAAGCAAGAGCTTGAAATATAAGCTTAGAAAAAGTTTAGTTTAATGAGAATATTCTGGGAGCAGTAGGGCAGTGCCTTAGTGCCATATCCAGCTTGATTCAAAAAACCTTTTCCAAAAGAGGGGATTTATGTACCAGAGAAGCTATTTAACTGGATAAACAGGTTGTTCCTCAGTTTTTACATCAGAGTTGAAATTATATTGCTGTCACATTCTTGATTTTGTGAGAGAGACCCTCTGAATAAACAGGTCGTTAAACAGAGACATATCCTGCAGAGTGCCTCCTTATACAGTTCACAGTAATTTAATACATTAATTCCTTTTGCTTCAAGATTGGTTGCTACATTTCCTTTATGCATACAATGCTTGTGTTGCTGCTATGGATTACTTGGGCGCTTGAGCAGATTACTGAGTGGACTGCCCAGTAATTGCAGTGGCAGGGAAAACAGTAATGTTACCAACAGTGTCACTACCTGCTGTTCTGTAATGCTATAAATTACAAATAGGAATTTAAAGATGTTCATTCTTAACTTAGCGCCCGCCCCAGAGTCCAGAGTCAAACGCAGCGGCTTTCCAAAACGCGGTGGCTTCCCAGAGTCAGTAGGTGGCGCCCGAACAACACAACCTCTGAGCGCCCAAACAACACAACCTGTACAGTCAAACGCAGCGGCTTCCCAAAACGCGGCAGATTCCCAGAGTCAGTAGGTTGCGCCCAAACAACACAACCTGTAAACTAGACTTGCACTAATCCACTGTGCTAGTAATGTAGATCACATAACGGCCATTCAATTTGGCGCCCGCCCCAGAGTCCAGAGTCAAACGCAGTGACTTCCCAAAACGCAGCGGCTTCCCAGAATCAGTAGTTGGCGCCCAAACAACACAACCTGTGAACTACACTTGCTCCAATCCACTGTGCCAGTAATATAGATCACATAATGGTCACAGACTCTAACCCAGCGGCTTCCCAGACTCAGTGGTTGGCACACGAACACCACAACCTGTAAACTAAACCTGCTGTGCTCCACTCTGCCAGCAGTCGGTGTCAGCAAAGGCAACGGAATCACGTCTCCACAAAAAGAAACCGCTTTTGTACAGATATGCTTATGTAATTAAATGACATTTCTGCAGACGCACCCACCCTCCATGATATGTCATCCATCCAGATATCGGACAGAACAGACACTGATTGCCATTCTTGGATTTCCGATCCGCTAGCGAATTGCGGGCTTACTTGTGTTTCATAAGGTGCATAACTGTATATAAAGTTCTATCCAATGTAATTTCCTAAATATGACATGTTTCAAGCTAATTGCGTCATGAATACTTAATTAATTGTTTTATTGCAAAACACTGTATTTCTGCTTTGGCCAAACAGTGTAAAATGTAACTATTTAGGTGTGACCAAATGCAATGGTAAATGCTGATAGTTTATTACAGCTGTGTTGCAACATTCCATTTTCAAAAAAGAAAAGTTAAAATGTTGCTTTTCAGGAAAAAATAATGACAAAACTCACATATGTATTGAACTTATTTCACAAAATATTACTTTTCTGCATAAGCTAAGAACACATCCAATATATTAGAATACAACCAAACTGATTTAAAATAAAATCAATTATTGATAAAATGATTAAGAAGGACATACTTAAAACAGAAAATATGGGGTAGTCAGAAAGCAAAGAACATACAGGTACAGCAGGCCCAAGAAAGTAAAAATACCTTTAAAGACACAGCAAACAATTTCACAAAAATGGCATTGAGTAGTTCCACAATAAGCTCATGAGGTGCTATTCAGAATATAAATCATTCACACTTAGGTGCTGTTCTTAAAAACTTCACAGAATATTATGCACACATTCTAAACCCTCTTTTTGTAGCTGTTTCTTAAATATAAATTCCAGGCAAATCAACCCATCACAAATATATTACAATCAATTTAACAAAAGTTCAATGTATGCATAAAGACCTCAGTATATGGTTTATATCTTTTGTTATATAGTATGTTTAAGTATATAGTGTATGTAATGTTAAGAATAACCAATTTCTGAAATGGCACATAATAAAAGTTGACAACTTGTCTATTGCAGCCCAAGCCTTTTACTCCTCAACTGAAGTTGACAGAGTGTACACAATAGTCTCTGCAGCATTCATGATCCCAAACCATTGTGGTGATGCAAACAGGAGAGGGACAATAAGAAAGTGCCTGCAGAGTACAGCAAATAACAATAAGAACATACAAGATCCGACAAACTAAAGGTGACCTTTAAGTCCATTGGACTTGTTTGGTTAGATAATTATCCTAAAATCTCATCCACTTGTTAAAAGTTATCAAAGGTCTTGCTTCAACAACATAACACTGTAATGTTCTTCAGATTCCTAAGACTATGTGAAATGTTTCCTGGCTTTAGTCTTAAATACACTTCCCTATAATTTCCACCTATGTCCTTAAAGTTTAGGATTGTGCATTTAAATGAAACAATTCTGCTAGATCAACTTTATCTATACAGAGTGCTGCCTTAAAACCCAAAACTGTTATATTGGTCATGATTTCATATGTTAGGATTTTCTTTTATGCTTGCAAATTGAAAATTACCCTTAAGATTTATCAGTGGCAGGAAACATGTTTGGCTTCTGTACTTTTTGCTAAATTCAAAAATGCGCAATATAAATAAAATAAATAGCATAGGTTATCTTATGTTATCAGTCAGATTTTTTTCAGCAATAGTCTGATTTCAGGTTTGTGCAACCTAATTTAAATTCCCCCAACATTTAGATAGATAGATAGATAGATACTTTATTAATCCCAAGGGGAAATTCACATACTCCAGTAGCACCTTACTGATACAAAAAACAATATTAAATTAAAGATTGATAATAATGCGGGTAAAAACAGACAATAACTTTATATAATGTTAACGTTTACCCCCCCCCCCGGGTGGAATTGAATAGTCGCATAGTTTTGGAGGAGGAACGATCTTCTCAGTCTGTCAGTGGAGCAGGACAGTGACAGCAGTCTGTCGCTGAAGCTGCTCTTCTGTCTAGAGATGACACTCTTTAGTGGATGCAGTGGATTTTCCATAATTGATAGGAGCCTGCTTAGCGCCCGTCGCTCTGCCACAGATGTCAAACTGTCTAGCTCCATGCCAACAATAGAGCCTGCCTTCCTCACCAGTTTGTCCAGGTGTGAGGCATCATTTACCCATTGTTCTTCAACTGTATGTTCCAAAAACAAGAATATAAAATTCAGAGATATTTTACAGTAGTAATAATTAGACTGAGAGGTATCCAAAAATCAAATCATATTATGTGATATCATCTACTGTTAAATTCTGCTCCATACTTGTAAAATTTTTATTTTTATACTGTATTGAGTATTGTATTGTACTGACCCCCTTCTTTTTGACACCCACTGCACGCCCAACCTACCTGGAAAGGGATCTCTTTTTGAACTGCCTTTCCCAAGGTTTCTTCCATTTTTTCCCTACAAGGGTTTTTTTGGGAGTTTTTCCTTGTCTTCTTAGAGATTCAAGGCTGGAGAGCTGTCAAGAGGCAGGGCCTGTCAAAGCCCACGTCTTGTGTGATTTTGGGCTATACAAAAATAAATTGTATTGTATTGTATTCAGTCTCCAGTTGATCAGGTGCTAATCGAGAATGGCTGATTTTCACTCCAAGTGACTCGCTCTTTAAATTAGCCCAACTCAAAAAAACAATGCTTTTCAGGATCTGTTTTTTCCAAGCTTTGTGGTAATTTAGTTGTAATGCTCAGCCACGCGGTGTATTATGGTACTTAAGGAGTTGCAGGAGTCATTTTGCTGCCGAACATCTTGCAAACAGAGTGGACAGTCAAACTTTAGAAGAGAGTGAAGGCAGGAACGTTAGCTGTTACATGAAAGAAACTGGAATAATAAACTGAGAAAAGAGAATCTTCGGAGTTATCCTGTACATGAAGAGGAACAGCAGATGTATATGTTGTCTAGCTGAAGTTGGAGCTTATGAAAAGACATGCACATCTTCGGCAGAAATTGAGAATGAGTTCAGACGTTTTCATTTGCCCTGTAATTAAAAAAGACAGTCCTTGGCCGAGTGTGGACGGTGAGCAAGCTTGTGTTTCATATAACAGCTGACAATTTAAATGGAAAAAGAACAAATATGAAATCAGCCAAATCTGGTAAACATGAAATCAGTGAAATACCTGATTGGAGCATCTGACCTCATGAGAAGTTAATCAAACTAAAAATTAGTTTAGCCATGCTGCATTTCTCCTTGCACCAATAACATGTAATTAGTTAATGTGTGTGCCTTGCCATTTATGATTGATGTACTTGGGATACATAGGAAGCCTATGGAGAATGTATGCTATAGTAAACTTTACCAGGTAATGAAAAGATTAACTTATTTTCGTGTATATATATATATATATATATATATATATATATAATATATATATATATATTATAATATGTGTGTGTACACAGTACATTCTTCAGCCCTGTTCAAGGCAGGAGACAATCCTGAACAGTTTGCCAATCCACCACAGGACCCACTCATAAAAATGCCCACACTCATACTAGAAGCAGAACTCAATCATTGTTAATTTCAAACATATTCTTTCTTGGAGGGGAAAAAAAATCTTTTCGATACTGGTGAATGTGGACGTTTTGCACATTTTCATGAATTACAGTATAAAATACGTGTGAATCCTATTAACTCAAAAAGCTACTGTGTTTTTATGACATGTGAATCAGCAAATTCTAGTAAATTACAGAAATGTTCAATGTGAAAATGTTCCCGGTTTTATGAATGAAAGCCTCTATTGTGTGCACAGTATAAATACACATTATTTTTGGTTCAATTGATGCTAGCTAACTTGCTGTCTCCTTAACAAAGTATTTCTTATGTAAATAGATGTTTTATTTTCTTATGCTCTGCACTTTATTCTTGTTTGAAAATATAAATGTTAGGTTTACATTGCTGCCCTTTTTTAACTATATCTTCCATACATTACTTGATATATAAGCCTGGCATGCATTAAAATGAAAATGCTCATACAAGCCCACAGTTCGCTTTAAGGATGTTTTGTTGCATACTCTTGCAGAGAACATCAGCTGTTGAATTGATGCAAAATTGTTTCATTTATTTTTTTTCAGTTGTAAACATTAGGTTTAAAATTTTCAGCAGTTACCAATGTCCTTAAGCTGTTCAAGTAATTAACTGACAGTAGTGATTTAAGGTATATGTTTTAGTTTTTTGGAAGTTTAAATGGAAAAGTTTAATTTTCAGCAAAATGTGTGACATGAGAACATACTAATGTCCCCTTTTTGGACAAAGTAAATATACTATGTGATACATACAAGTGCATCTCCCTATAAAGAATCCTTTTGAAGTATACAATAATAGCCTTGTCTTTAGTATGATTTGTTTTGAACAATATGCTAAATAAAGCCTTATAAAAAAAAAAAAAAATAGGAATTTTGCATTTGGAGCCAAAGATGGGGGGAAAAAAAGTTTTTTTTTTCTCCTTTTTCAAGGATAATAACAATGGTGCTGATTTTTAGCATTTGAATATAAATAATATCACTTGCTAATTTATTTATTTATTTTTTTTTGGTTTTGTTTTTCTTTAATGTTAGGTAATGTGCCATGCACTAAACATTATTCCCATATATTTTAAGATTATCTGTTTTATTTAATCTCTATTGCCATGTAACCATTCAAAGTGTATAGACATGTATTATTTCTATGTATGTATGTGATATATAATAGTTGCAGTTTGGTATGTTGTGTCTAGCAGGGAGAGTTATCTCCACGAATGGAGCTGGGCGATATGGACTTAAATTTACATTGCAGTTATTTTGAACAAAACTACAATATTCAATATATCTCAATATATTCTCAAAACACCTTCAATATTGAAGATCAGCACAATGTATACCATAAGCCTGGTATATTTTCTCACATTAATAATATAAAACAAAGGAAACTTTTTTTTTCTTCAACATGAAACAATTTCATAAATAGTCATGTCTCAAAGACAATTTTCAAGTACAGTAACAAACAATATTTATTTATATAGCATGTTTTCATACAAATGATGTATCTCAAAGTGCTTTACAAGATGAAGAAAGAAAAAAAACATAAAAATAAAATTAGGCAACATCAACTAACAAAGAATAAAGTAAGGTCTGATGGCCAGGGAGGACAGAGAAAACAAAACATAAAAACAAAATCTACAGGGGTTCCAAGGCCATGAGACTGCCCGGCCCACACTTGGCAGCAGCATGTTTTTTTCAACCATTGTTACTTTATGTCTGTTTTACTTAATTTTGAGCTTCCAATGGCATCAGTATCTGTCAATTAGTAAACATACTGTAGCTGTCTCTCTCACCCTGTTTGACTGTTTATTTAGAAAAAGATATAGCTCCTAATTAATTGACATTCACAAATAACATAACATATCATAATATTGTAGATATATTTTTTGTAATTTACGTAATTTATAATGGTTTCATATTATTTTTTTGCATATACCTGCCTTTTCTCACTCTGGTCTGAGAGTCACAGAATAGAGCTCAAAGGGCAACAGTACGTATTTCTAATCATTTTAATGCCTATTTTCTAAACATAAAGAAATCCAATTCTTCAATCTGATGACATTTACTTTTATGAGTGGTCTAAAATAAATAATGAAAAAGAACAATTAAACCATTCAATTAATAAAATACAATATCTTTACAGTGCTTTTGGTAGCTCAAGTCAAAACCATTTTGAAAAATGTATCAAGCAATTCTTGAAGCAGAACTACAAAACAAATCACAAAGACTTAAAGTACGGTGAGTACACAAGGACAAAACAACACTAAAAGGGATGAGATTACACAACACTGAAACTTAATCATTCAGAAAAGGGTTTGTCATAGGCATTAGGAAGCTTAATGAAGCATGAAAGTAAAATCGCCAGTAATGCAATTTACCTCATAACTGATGCACAAACTTTGAAAAATGAAAAAAAGGAGAAAAAAAACACAAAGGATGCTGTTTTATTTCTGCTTGATGCTTCATGCACATCTCACTTTTGCTGTGATGTGAATTACTGACTAATGTAGTTATTTGACACTGACAAAGCACAAGTATTTTCTGTGGGCAAGTTAAGTTAAAAGGAGGCTATGAAATATGATAGTCGCTGTAGTTTTTAAACCTCCGACCCCATGCTGTTTGTCCACTCATACGCTGTGCATTAGAACAGCAAACATTTTATGGAACTTTGGTTAGCAGGGGCCTGTTTTGCAAGGGAGGCAGAAGAGTGAATTGAAGGCATTGCTCATGCTAAGATGGCCTTTTCATATGCATGTTTTTGTTTAGATGCTGTACTGCTTGAACTGCCATCTTGGGAAAACCAAACAATTTGCAAACAGCAGTATAAACCCTACCTGTTCTAAACACTTCCTCTTCTGATCCTTGCTCAATTTTTTTCATGTTGAACACTGCCAACCTACATGGGAGTCAACATAGACATGCTTATAAAGGGTGTTGGCGAGTTTGTTGATTTTATTTAACATTCAGAAGAAGTTGTGAAAAATTAAATAAAACACCATGATAATTGGTTTTTCTATACAGACTTTTATTAAGTAATGAAACAAAAATTCAGTATATTAGCCAGCACAAGATTCAGCTTTGGGAAATGCCCTGTGGCAAGTTAGTCCTGCTTATAGTGTTGCCACAAAACTGCAACTGTGGAAAACTGATAACAACAAAATAAAATTATGACACAAATAATGTGATACTTAGCTTGTGTTAAAAAATCGTTTGGCTTACATTTGAAATCAGACTTTACTAGGATAACCCCATTCAAAGTCCAGAAGATTGAATGCAACTACAGCAGTTAGGAAAATCACAGTTTCACTAACAGTATTTTAAATTTTCATGTTAACCTTGAACTTGGTCAAACTTCAAGAGTGTGTGTCTTCTTTATTCCATTTAGTAAACTCTGGGTTGTTTTCTATAAAGTACATCTTCTTTCAGCTGCACCCATTAAGGGGTTGCTACAGTTGATCATCTGTTTCCATCTATCCCTGTCTTTTATATCATTTTCTTCCACACTGACAGCCTTCATGTCCTCCTTCACCATATCCATAAACTTCCTCTTTGGCCTTCCTCTTTTTTTCTTGCCTGGCGGATCCATCCTGAACATTATTTTCCCGATGTATTCCTCATCTCTCCTCTGCACATGACCAAACCATCTCAGTCTAGCCTCTCTCACTTTGTAAAGTTATATAGTTTTATATATTTGCTATAAATTTCGTATTCACTTTAAATGTAGTTTTGCCTCCATGTATATTAGTAGAAGAATCTCTTTTATTCGCCAGTAGTTTAATGTACAGGAATTTAGCTTGGTAGTTGGAGCTGCTTATAATAGAAAAAAACTTACAAATAACAAGTTAACCAACATACCTCAGAGGAATTAGCAGCATGCAGTATTTGCTGCATTTTACCTAGATTAGAGTAGATGGTTGTAAATGCTAATACACAAGATTCATCAGTCCCTTTATTTATTGGGGTGGGGGACAGGGAGACTATTAGGGATTCAGGGGTGTGTACTATTATTATATTACATAGTAGCTGTTTGGTGTCTGTTGTGATTGGATAAGCGCATTTGTTTTTTATCAGCTAAGTAAATGATGATTAAACGTTTAGAGCAAATTCAGAATATTTACAAAGTTCAAGTTGTTCAGCTATTGTAATTGTTAATGTAATTTAATATAATAAAGACAGTTTAAAACATTAAAAAATAAAATAATATGTTTACATTTTGTATTACTGTACATTGTATTTTTAAATACCACCTATTTTCTTAAAGCATAACTTTTTAAAATTCATTTGGCAGTGGTGCTTATTAGGCATGGCCCTACACTCAGGTGTCAGTGAATTGTATACTCGGCACCCAACAGTCATCTCTTCAAGCTGCCAGTTTCTCCTTCCTTTATGTTATTGTGCTGCTAAAATGTGTGTATTATAAATAAATGCTTGACGCAATGTAATTTATAGAAGAAAACTGCAATTTTTAAAATGTGACAGGAGTCGGCTAATTTTTATCTCTCCTCAAAAAAGTCCTCTTTCTTATTTTTAGGAAAATATACATCGTGCATTGTGTATTGGCACAAACCCTTGAAGGTATATGTTTATCAGCTTGAAAGCTATAATGGAATTGGATGATCTTAAGGAGTAAAATAAATGCATCCTGTATACATTTGAAATAATGCCTGTTTACATAATATAGACATTTTTATATAAAAGAGGATTTTAAAATTATTTTATTTTAGTTCTGACAAATAATTTCACTCACATTATATTTACATTGCCCTGTTCCATTCTTGATCAAGTTGTTTAAATATACTGCATAGAAACATGTCTGTTTTACCTTGCTGAGAGTGTTCATAAATGATGTATGTTTACATATGTATAAATAACCGAATGTACAGTAATGTCTTTCTTCAAGTAATTGCATCACTGCTAGGGTGTTTTTCTGTTTTTCCTAGTCTGACTTGGTCCTAAGAACTGTTTGCTTCTTTTGTGTATTTATCAGTAATGGTAGTGTGGGCTTTTACTTTCACATATCACAAGTAAAGTTGTTCAGGCATTCTGATATATCACTAATTTTGGCTGCACAGAGCTTCTTGGCTTTAGTTTGCTTTCCTAATTTGCAGTAATTTTATTTCTTGTGAATGAATTTTCAATTAGGGCTGGTCAATATATCAAATTTTTAGATTTGATATTTAAGGAAAGTTAATATGCAAAATCACACATCGCAGTGTCCATCAATTGTATTTGATTTTCCACAACTTAGGAATGTTAATTAAAATCTGCAAAATCTCCAGCAGATACAGTAAAAACAGCAGCCATAGTAATCTTGTGAATTATTGAATGTTTATCGGGTAGGGCTGAGTGTCAGCACTGATGTCCCGATTCGTTTTGATTTTACCTTGATTGAATTAGTATGCACTGATTTATCTGAAGTGCTGGTCTTTTTAAAGATTACTTAACCAAGCATAGAGAATGTTAACATAATGTGGAAAATTTCAGTAACACTTTATTTGAAGGATGTCTACATAGTCACATGCTCTGAGTTTAAGTAGCAATACTTGATTACTAATGAACAGTCATTTGCAAGATGGGGAACAAAATATTGCTCTTAAAAAAAACAAAAAAAAAAACAACTGCACTCATTCAAAATATACTGCATGTATCTGGTCTCCTTGTTTTAATACAAAGCAATGACATCTACTTTATAAAATATCTATATCATCTTATGGATATTATAAAATAATTAAATATTGCTTATTAAGTAATAAGTATGTTCTTTATTAACCTGTTCATGTGTTATGAATCTCCATGTTGACACCCTTCAGCTCAATTGTTACTAAATTTATTCCCCTGTTGGACATTTAAAATAATCTTGAATTAGTCAAGTTTAAAGATACAGCGGGAAGACTTGTGTCTATACATACCTTAATAATTAATAAGTTACTCATATCGTCAGTTGCTCACGTGTAGCAGTCATGGTAATCCATCTCGAAAATGTGTCCTCTCAGTTCCCCCTCAAAAAGTAAACTTTTTAAAGCAAGAATCTAGAGCTGATGCTTGTTGACAGCAGTGTCAGAAGAATGGAACATAAAAGGCAAAGAACCAACTATTGTGACTGACAACAATGCAGTACAGCTGATGGAGCTACTTCACATCAGCTGCATTGTGCACACACTGACTTTGGTATCACAGGCTGCTGTGAAAATTCCAATAGTTGCCCGCTTGCCTGGCTGGGTGAGGCACGTTGAAAACATTTTTCCACCATAGCAGTACAGCTAGGTATGTATTTAAATAGACAGCAATGTTTATTAGACTTACCAACACACAAACTTATAATTGATGCGGTCATGCGATGGAACAACACATTGGAGATGTAAGAAAGATTTTTGAAACAGCCAGACATCTCAGCAGCTCTGTATATAGGCAGCGAGTTTGCTCCCAGTGTGACTAGCATGTGGCATTCTTTATCTGCAACACATTCACTACAGGTGCTCAGGTGTTTTTAATATAGTGATGAGATTGTCACTAACAGGCAATTGTCATTAACAGGCGTGTTAGCAACATTTACTGGATCGGATGCCAAAAACAAAGATAAGGAAAAATCTACATATAGTAATTGATCAGGGTAGAGATTCACGATATTGATTTTAAAACTTTAAGAATAGATATTGAATCATTTAAATGAAAAATAACAATAAATCAGACAATTAATACTTTTACCCAGACCTAGTTATGAGGAAAACTGTATTACTGGGCATTTTGTTTTCATTGTAAGTTTGCATATACAATTTGTTTAGCATGTGAATTAAGCACCCTAATTACAATAATTGATATTCAAGGTATAGCCAATTCAATTTGCTTAAAGATTTGTAAATACGTTACCTTGGTGATCTTGGAATCTGTTAGGAATATTGGAGGAAGTTAAATTCTAATCATTTTACTTTGTGAGCAGAGATTAATAATAGGATAATAAAATATCAATTAATAAAATACAAATCTTTGTGATTTTTTTTTTTAATGCCAAATTTTAATAGGGAGATGCACTTCACTGTTCATGAGTATTGAAAGTGAAAGTTTCGCTGATTAGCTGAAATGGCTCAGTTCTCACTAAAATATCACTGCCCTCCTCAGAATTTCAAGCACCAACTTATAGATCCTTTCCTGGAGTGCAGCCCTGTAAAGTACTTATATATACAGTAGAGAAAGAAGCACTGGATGCAAAATATAAGTTGCCCAAACACAATTTCAGTACTTACTATGCTCGTAAAAAAATAAATACTCGTACACATCATTCAGACTGATACAGACAAGAAAAAGCATGCATATGAAAGTACTGTATGTAAATTGAAACTATTACAAATATTGTAAATCATAAAACAATACATGTATAATACCAAAATGTGCATGTCTTATAATCTGCGTTAATGAAGCAAGATCTTTGTCTTTCCTTATATAAAACCGATAAACTCCAAGAGAAAAAAAGAGGGAGAAAGCAATGTTTACTGACTGGCAGACGCAGATGCCAGCAGGGCAGGTAAGGTGCTGAATGCATTACATATAATGGAAATTCAAATGTAAGTAAAGATTGCATTATTTAAATTTCAGATCAAATGAGAGACTGAAGATAACCTGAATTAATTAATATATGTAAATTATGAAGTTGATATATTGATTAAGTTTACTACCTTGTAGCTCCAGGGACAAATAGGTTTGACTCCCCAGCACAGTTATCACCTGTTTGCATATTTTAGCCATGTTTGCATGATGTTTTCTTCAAGTACTCCATTTTACTGCTCTCGTCATCCAAATTCTTACATTGTAAGTTATCTGAAGATTAAAATTGCCCATTACAAGTGAATGTTAGTGTATATGTGAGTGTGCCCCATGTTGGACTGGTACCCTGTCAAGTCTTACTCACCACATAACAACATCTTTTGCTCGGGTCTCTTGTTCCCTGTGATCCTGAAATTGGTTAATTGAATTAAGGTAGTTATACTATGAAATTTTAAAACACTCGAGTAATTGTGTTGAATTATATCTTCAGCCCATGGATAAAACTTTAGTTAACACCTGACACTGGCACAAAACTAAAATATCCAAGTTATTTATTTTGATATTTTAAGAACAAAGTCTAATGTTAGTTTTCAATATTACACATTATTTTTTAAGTGGAATTATTAAAAAATCAGTTTCACTTATATGCACCACAGCAAAATTAACATAAAAACGTGAAGCAAAATATGTTCTTAGTGAGTTAATCTTATTTAACCGAGAGAGCTTTAAAATGCCATGCCTAAGACTGCCATCTCCGCTTTAAATTATTCATCATGTGCCATTATTAATAATGAATTATCAAAAGCAGGCAAAGCTGACAGATACATTTCTTAGATTATTGCACTGCAGTTCATCTCCTCATCATATTACCTTCTTTTATTTTTGAGTCTTGTTTAATAAATGTAAAATTTAAAATATATCTTACAGGAATCATTTATAACTTTGCTGTTGCTAATAAGAGCAAAGAATTTAGCTAAAACCTTATGTCTATCCTGCTTTTAAAACTCAGACACTTAATTGCACGTTTCTAGCAGATATCACATTTTTTGTGACTTTGGATTCTTGGGTTGTTTTTGAATTCAGTGTGAACAAATCTATGTGTCAAACAATTATTGATTATTTGGTGCTTCTCAAAATGATAATGTCTGTTTAAAGGAGCTACAGAACATGGACACATTGTTATTTTCATATAAATTATACATTACTGCACATGAATGTCCTTTGATAATTTCTTCAGTTAGTATGACAGTAATTATGAAACTCTGGGGTGATTTAGCTTGGCATTTAGCTTCTCAGTCTCCTTTCTTTAGAGCCTTTTCTAAACGTATCTGCTTACAGTACTGCTGGCTTGCTGTTTTGACTGAATGCCATTATAGGTTGTGCACACATTCTCCACAGCATATTGTCCAGTCACGCATCTGGGGGATAAGTGGGTGAAGGGATTGTAATTGGTAAGGCCCTTCCCTTGTTAATTTTTATTATAATGTGAGATTATGTTTGTGTTATGTATTCTTTATGTTATGTAACACCCTTCAAAGAGTAGAGAACATAGAATCTAATAGTCCAGAAGACAAAAAACAAACTACCTTTTTTTTTCTTTTTCATACCTAAAATGTGTTATGTTCTGCACTTAATGTAACAAAAACACTTCACCATATTTTTCATGAAATAGTTTTAATTTGAAATCTACCTTTTCCTTCTGAAAAACAACTGATAGTGTGTTAATTTTGTACATATGTATATATTTTGTTAAGTTTTAATTGTATAGTGTTTTTCTTGTTTGAGCCAATTAGGGTTGTCTCAAGACCCTATTTTATGATACAAAGTCAATACTAAAGATCCAAGAACATAATAGTGGTAGTCTTTTTATAGTATCAGTAGTACAGAGAAGTTTTGTTCCATACTCATGCAAGATTATTAATTACTTTGGAAGGCACACTAATACGTGAGAAAATCTGGAATAAAACTTCAAACTGAAATGGTTCTGTCGTGATGATACAGCAGTATATCAACACATGTCAAAAAGAAAAAATACAGAAGTCAGGTCTCAAGTCACATGCTTTAAGTTTAAGGCAGGAGAATTTCAGTGTGTGAGTGCAAGGAGCCGTACTTGTTACCGTATTTAAAACAAAAAAATAAATAAAGAGCCAGACAATCGCACAGACTTGCATTATTGACACTTTTATCCCATTTATGGAGGTAGTCTGGAATTAGATTTATCCATGCTTTGACAGTGAAATAACGTTAGCGATTAGATGAGGTGCAATCGCTTAAATTCTACTGTCACACATTTGTAAGAATAGATTAAAAGATAATGAGATGAATCACTTTTTAATAGTATCCTCCACAATTCCAGTAGAGGATGAATACAAAGCCGGCATTCAATTGAATGTACTGAGCACTTTTACAGAAATTCATGATCCCAAGATTCCGTCCATTTTCTAATTGGTTTATGCACTTCAGGGAGTTCGGCTTCACACACGTCCACAATTACTTATATAGGATTGTGAATGTGAGAGGACTGACAGTGCTAATAACAGCTGTAGAAAGTAAACATTGAGGCAAGATAACATAAGCAGCCCCTTGTGTTAATACCAAAATAAAACTTATTTAGTGTTACAATGCTTTGAAGAACAAGGGACATCTTCCTATTAATACAACATATATTGTATTAATTAAAACACGTAATCACTCGGTTAGCAGGACAAGCAAAAACACATATTTCAGGTGCTAAATATGAATTTACAAACCTAGAATGTGCTTCATTCAGTTGACTTTTGAGGGAAGACTGATGTTTATTAGTATAATTAGTAAAAGCACACATCATATATTTGAATGATATGTTGAAGAATTTAATGCTGCCTCACATTTTTAAATTTATTGAATACAGGTAATAACAGTCTGAGGAATTTTTTAATTCTGGATTTGTACATAGGCATATGCAATAATAAAGTATGATTACTAACATAAGAAAACTTGAAAACGGCAAAACAAAGTCTGTTTTACAGGATTTCTGAAATAAAGGAATTACATAAAACTGACACATTTCATTTCACATAGGAATCTTTAAAGTTGGGACAATTCAAAAAAAAAAAAAAAAGAGGGACACATTTGGAATTTTAAAGCCATAGTTTGTGGCATTTATATTTTTAAACCAGGTAATGATGCAAATATAAATCTTATCATATCAAATGTTACAAACATAACAGAGTGGTTCTCTGACAAACAAGACTTGTTGTTACAAAAACAGCTTTAAAGAGTTTGTTTAAATGTAAATACCCTGAATTATCTTGGAATTCAGTAATTCAACAGTACAGATATAATAATGTTTACACTTTTTATTTTTAGTATTGATTTTAAGCAGTATTTTTCAGTTACAAGAGATAACTGTCAGAGAATAAATGTAAACTGTGCACATCTACTATATAATAAAACACTAAGGTTTGTTTGTATGTGCCTGGTCCCTGTGAGAAATCTGATTGGTCAGTTTGGCTTGGTGGCACGATTTGAAAGATGAAGTGCAAATGTGAAACACACAAGGAAGAGTAAAGGCATAGGAGACATGAGTTCTGTACAAAGACAGGAAGTATAAAAGTGGGCAGGAGGCGAGCAAGGTGCCACAAAATGACAGAAACTGACAAGTTATACTTCCTTAGAAGGCTTGCGTCCTTCAACATCTGCAATAAGATGCTGCAGATGTTCTATCAGACGGTTGTGGCAAGAGCCCTCTTCTATGCGGTGGTGTGCTGGGGAGGCAGCATTAAGAAGAAGGACGCCTCACGCCTGGACAAACTGGTGAGGAAGGCAGGCTCTATTGTTGGCATGGAGCTGGACAGCTTGACATCTGTGGCAGAGCGACGGGTGCTCAGCAGGCTCCTATCAATTATGGAGAATCCACTGCATCCACTAAACAGTATCATCTCCAGACAGAAGAGCAGCTTCAGCGACAGACTGCTGTCAATGTCCTGCTCCACTGACAGACTGAGAAGATCGTTCCTCCCCCAAACTATGCGACTCTTCAGTTCCACCCGGGGGGGGTAAACGTTAACATTATTCAAAGTTATTGTCTGTTTTTACCTGCATTTTTATTACTCTTTAATGTAATATTGTTTTTTGTATCAGTATGCTGCTGCTGGAGTATGTGAATTTCCCCTTGGGATTAATAAAGCTATCTATCTATCTATCTATCTGTCTGTCTGTCTGTCTGTACATTTGGAGTGCCGGTCGAGAGGTTCACACACACAAGAATACCAAGGAAAGGTGCTGAATACACATGGGGCAACAGATACCAATACTTTCAAATTTATTCTGTTACTTGTTATCTTCAACAGTTAATCTGGTTAGTACTAAAATAAATCGGGTAGTTCATGATGATATCATTCTTTATAAATCTTTATTGGATTAAATTTTATGCATGAATCGCCCAGAGTTTATTACTCACCATTTGTTGCTACTGTGGGAGGGATTTCTATCTCTGACACACGTTTCAACCCTGCATTGTATTTTGATATTTATGAATGCCAATACTAGTTTAATTAAATTATAGTTGGGTAACTACCTGATGAATATGCCAATATTTTAAAGCTGTTGTTAGTATTAGTGTTTTTATGTTGTGTTACCGGTACATAAAAAGGCCCAATATTGTTAATTTAAATAACAGAGATACTTTAATAAAAAGCCTTTGAATGTGATTTCTGTTTTTGCTATGGTATTGAACGGTATCGATTATTGTAAAATTTCACTTGTGTTGGTATCATGACAGTCCTAGTGGCAATTCCAAAATCAGCCTGAGACGCTGAAGAAATGAATAGGCTGTGTTTATTTATACCATTTTGCTTCAGTTACAGGTGCCTTTCAAACAGTTAAAAGTTAAGTAAACTAAATTTAGTGTTAAAATTTTTAATTTAGCTAGCAGTTTTTGGCATTGTGTATGCTAACAGCGATGTTTTTACTGTATGTTTTATGTTTTTAAATCACTTTTATGCCTTTTGCAATCCTAGTCTTTTGAATACAAGAGATAACAATGTTTTGTTATTTCTTCCCTTTTTATGTAAACTACTGTATATAGTGAACTGCTTTATAAGCTGTCATTTTATTTTCTTAAGGCACTTGCAGACTCCCTGAATAATCATAAGAAAGCAACAGCAGATGGGGAAAAACATGAGGAATCACTACTGAGAGAAACTGCTTCCAAAGAGGCTGCCATGGAAGAAAAGATTGAGGAATTACAGTCTGACCTGAAACAAGCCAGAGTTAGTCTAGCCAACACCAAGGCAGAGAACGAACGGTTTGTTTACATCATGCAAGACCTCAAAAAGGTACTTTACTTTGAACTCAGACCTCTTTGAGTTCTTTAAGCAATCAAAATTTACCTTATTTTATTTTATTGCTTAAAATCCTCTTGCATAGAAAGTGTTGTAAAATAGCAAAGGTTTAACTTTTACTGAATGATTTAACTCTACAGTATTAATAAGTAGTTATTCTAAGACTGGTTTTTTTCATCGATGTTCTTAAACAAAATTGCTGCTGTGAAATGTTTTGACTGATGACATCAAACACTACAATTTGGTTGAAATGTATTCTTTGGAGGCCTTATTTTATTTCTGGAAATACAATCAAATCAATATACTGCTTGCTCACAAATATACACCAAGTATACATGAGTAAAAGTTGTTTTGTTTTTCTTTAAAAAAACAAAAATTATACATTTCCTCAAGGGTAAAAACATTTTGATTTGACACTTTTTTCTTTCGGTAACTTACTGTGTTACTTTCAAAAAGGTTTTACTACTGTCATCATCACTGTCATTTTCAGTAGATGTGTCAAGGTGAACTTGATAGGATATATGCTGGCAAATGAAACCTTTGTCTTTATGAAACTGTTTTGTCTTGGTAGAGTAATATATATATTGCTCTACTTTCCCCTATTGTATTATTAATATGTAGCCTTAGAATGCCTAATCTCACAGACTTACCACTGTTTATAAGGTATTTTTGTATATAACTTATCCCCACCTTCCCTTCTATATCTATAACCTTAGGCAATTAGAAATAGTAAAAGACAAGCAGAAGTTAAGTTACAGTTTAAACAATGTATTAGTATTATTGATAATATTCATAAATAATAACAAAATGCAAAGTACATTTGAATATCGGCAACCATACAACCTGATTAAATGATATGTAGTTCAGGTGGCACACAGACTTCTGGTTACTTAAATGTTTCTAGTTAAGGCATCATTGATGTTCAGCTTTCAGCCACATGTCTGTTCAAAATGGCTGCTGAGCTGTGCTGTTCATTGTGTTCTCTTCAGGTTAGCAATAAAGATGCTTCTTCATTATATGTTGGTTGGTAAGAGAGAGATACTGAGGTTAAACACATACATTTATAGATGTTCTGTCCAATCCCGAGAGCCAATAGCACATCATGGTACTTAAAGGCTTCTGACCAAACAGCCATACTTCAGACCAATGGGGGAAATAGAACATCTTAACACCTGCCCCCAAACCATATGTTAAAGTACACCTTAGCCCATTTGCGGGGGTAGAAATGACTTTAGCAAAGAAACACTTGCCAAACTGGTTTAAAAGACACATCCCCCAAATCCTGTCGTAAAATTCAAACAGACCCATTCCTAAAGGGGGGGGGGGGGGAGAGACACTAAATTACACTGCTTTGTCTAAATTACAAATAAAGATATACAGTACAAAATATTCATCAAGTTATATGTAAAATCTCACATCACAACACTCCACCCCGATGAATGTTTTGTACAATGTCTTTATAAACAGTCTTAATTGTTTAACGAGTCTGTTGCATAACTTGTGTATTGATTTGCAGTATTTGCTGTCCCAGTGTTAAAGGTTGTCCATGACCATTTGTCCATTACATATCTTCTTTATTTCAAAGACAATCTGAAGAACTTGGATGCGCTTCTGATGACTTGTATCTGCTCCGGCTTGCTTCAACTGTTCCTTTAGCTTTCTGCAGTCTTCATATGTCATCAGATCTGGTAGCTCAAAATGAGACAAGTCCACACCTTCCACTAAACTAGCCCACTGCAATTTAAGTCTATTGTGAATTCTTAAAACTGACCTTTGTTCTTTACTGGTTTTGTGTCTAACTGCTAATTAGACCCCTGTCCCAAACTATCTGTTTAAGCATATGCAGCTGTACAATTAACATTAAAATTTGAAAGGTAACATGCCACAGGTGCCAGTAGAACCACTTCTGCCCAAGTGAGAGCACATGTGCCACTGCATAAACTGTTCACAAACCAACTTTTGTGACCTCTCTTCACACATTTGGGGTTGACTTAGTTGCCTCTTGTGCTTTCCTACCCATGGTGCAACTCTTGACTGCCATCAGCCTTTACCAGTATAGGCTGGCATCACCACCATGAGAAATCACAGCTATGCAACTCATCATTCCCCCTGTAGGCCACCCCTAGAATTGTTTGCTCACCATATGCGTACTCGATGTGCTAAACACCTCGGTTCAGAATTGGCCCACTGGTCCTCTGCTTGCACCACAGCTGACAACCTCAGCAGGGCTTCCGTATTTTCCCAATTAAAACTATAACTAAACATTGGAACCCATATATCTTGCAAATGTACCAGCTGCACCTGCTTTCCTGAAAAGTTCACTAATTTTCTTAGTATACATTTTCCTTAATAATAGTATTATTATTATTATATTAATTATCCCACTTAATTAATTAATACCCAGAATGTATACTGTATGAACCCAAAATTAATCCTCTTATTTTGGCATTCCTTACTGGTTTGTTCAGTTTCCACCCCTTGGAATATAAATTTGCTGCAGTAATGAACAAACCTTTCGTTTTAAACTATAGCCATTCTGACTAGACTTATTATTGCATGACTTGTGGACTTGTTACTCACTTAAACCCCAGTAAGTGTCTTTTTCTTGCTGTCTGTTCAGTTCTTCTTCATGTCTTTGTCTTTAGTCTTTGCCTTTGGTCTTTTCCGCTGTTTATCCATTCCGCTATGTAGGCAGGTCTGCAAAATGGAAGGTGACAAAGCAGTTTCTGTCCATCTCATCTTCTTGGTTGTTAACCTGGTGCCAACACTCAAACTTTGCTTCCTGGCATTCATTGGAACAGCTTGGCCACTAGTGCCACTCTGCTACAATGTGCTAATGGTAACCCAATCTCCTGCATGAATTTTACTCTGCTAATTGCCTTCACTATTTATTACCTGCACAAACCCAAACTCCGTAAAACCTTACAATAGAAGTTGCACTATTACAAAAGGCCAGAAAATTGAAACAGAAATAACTATTTCCCTTTCCTGTCTTCCTGCGCTACCCTTCTATTTTTTTCATTGCCTGTGTGTCCTTTTTTTTTTATTTTATGGTAACTGAATGTGTGGGCTATAACCTCTCCAAAATCCTAATGCTAGATCCAGCATCTCTCCTAAAACTGACCTGTGTTCTTTACCCAAGACCAGCTCACTTTTCTCCATTTTATTACTGGGAGATTCATAGGCTGTCTTTTTAAACAACTGGTCAGTCAGGTTTCGATTTACTGAACCTAAGTGTGTGTGCTTTTTAATTCCTGCTGGCCCCAGCACAGCTGTTAGGACTTTCACACCCCTGTGCATTCCTGACTTGCTGCCTGAGCTTGGAAACCTTCCTGCTGCACCATCCCCCATCCTTTGTTCTTTGGCTTGTCCTGATTCATTCAAACCAAATCCTAAACTGGTGCACTTTGTTTCCAACTCAGCCATTCTTGCATTAGCACTTTTAGACCTTTCACACACAAACACTTGAATTCCACTAATTTCCACTGTTCTTTGTTTTAATTCCACACTTTCTTTACTCATTATCTTTAAACCATTATCCATTTCATGCCCTCTAGTCAACAATTGCCATTCACACTCACCAGCTTCTCTGCCTTCTATCTGATTTCTTTGTCCTAAATCAAATTTCAGTGCAGCACTGGTTACCTTTCTTAACAGTGGTGAAATATCTATTGGTGTAGCGTGTTCTTTAAATACTGGGCAGACCTCAGAATCACCTGGAGATTGTGGTGCAATGGAGAATAATAATGGAAGAAAACATCCTTTCTGTTTTCCCTTCCTTTCATCTCTCTCCTTTTCCTTGCACTCACATTCCCACTCTTTATCTGAGCACCCATCTGTCTCAGGTAAGTCACCCACCCATGTTTTAGGGTTCCAGTAAGATCCCATTACTATTGCCCTAACTTTCACCACGGGTGGTTTTCTCTCCTTGTTTCCTCTGCTTTCTGTGCTTTCCACTTCAGCAGTGGGTGTTCTACATGCTAGCACTTCACAATTTTCACACCAACTGTTACATCTTTCAAAACTCTCACACAACATTCCACAACTTTCACTTTCATTCACTTTGCTATTTTCTTCCTCACACTGATCTTCGTTATTACCAATAATACAAGATAGTAAACCTCTTATAACAACAGCTGTCTTCTTTATACCTGATTTCTGTTTTCCTGCTTTTAATCCTTTCAGCCCCCTTCCATTTTGTGGCACGCTCAGCTCAGCTTCTGCTTTCTCTACCTGCACTACAGGTTTCCTAGCTTTAGCCTGCTTGCTTCTGCCACTCCACTGGAAGATGGCTGACTTTAATATAAATTTAGGCATTTCTGAGTCTACAATTATAATCTAATACAATTTGCCACCTTCGTTATGGGTTGGCCTACTTTTGCCCCTGTAAGCAAACATACACATATATACACAAAGATCCTAAACGAATAAGTGCCGTATGAATGATGCATGCATGTCCCATCACTCCCTAGCACTTTAACCACTTAAATGCTGTATGAATGACGCATGCATTTCTCACCACTCTCTAGCACTTTAATTAAGGACTCACTACGACCAGCACTAACAAACATGCGGGTGTCCTTGTGACACACATGAAGTCTCTACACTTTGTTGGTTATATTCCATTCAGCAACCAAACAATGTTTTACTTCCACCGCATTTGTATACTGGACGCCCTAAAATTCACATACATAAACACACATATACATAAACAGTATTTGTAAACAGGGTGCAAAACATGGTTACCCCAAATCCTGCCCGACTACGCCAATTGTTTTGTCTGACAAGGTGCAAAACAATGGTTACCGCAAAATCCTGCCGGACTACGCCAATTGTTTTGTCTTGGTAGAGTAATATATATATTGCTCTACTTTCCCCTATTGTATTATTAATATGTAGCCTTAGAATGCCTAATCTCACAGACTTACCACTGTTTATAAGGTATTTTTGTATATAACTTATCCCCACCTTCCCTTCTATATCTATAACCTTAGGCAATTAGAAATAGTAAAAGACAAGCAGAAGTTAAGTTACAGTTTAAACAATGTATTAGTATTATTGATAATATTCATAAATAATAACAAAATGCAAAGTACATTTGAATATCGGCAACCATACAACCTGATTAAATGATATGTAGTTCAGGTGGCACACAGACTTCTGGTTACTTAAATGTTTCTAGTTAAGGCATCATTGATGTTCAGCTTTCAGCCACATGTCTGTTCAAAATGGCTGCTGAGCTGTGCTGTTCATTGTGTTCTCTTCAGGTTAGCAATAAAGATGCTTCTTCATTATATGTTGGTTGGTAAGAGAGAGATACTGAGGTTAAACACATACATTTATAGATGTTCTGTCCAATCCCGAGAGCCAATAGCACATCATGGTACTTAAAGGCTTCTGACCAAACAGCCATACTTCAGACCAATGGGGGAAATAGAACATCTTAACACCTGCCCCCAAACCATATGTTAAAGTACACCTTAGCCCATTTGCGGGGGTAGAAATGACTTTAGCAAAGAAACACTTGCCAAACTGGTTTAAAAGACACATCCCCCAAATCCTGTCGTAAAATTCAAACAGACCCATTCCTAAAGGGGGGGGGGGGGGGAGAGACACTAAATTACACTGCTTTGTCTAAATTACAAATAAAGATATACAGTACAAAATATTCATCAAGTTATATGTAAAATCTCACATCACAACAGAAACATATTTAATCTTCATGTGATTTTTAAACTGCAATAAGTCTAGTCAAAATTGCTCAAAACTTTTTTACTGTTTGAAGAGCAGAAGTACATACAGGTATGGCCAGAGTGATCAAATTCTGAAAGTGATTTAGAGATTACTGCTGTTGCATAACATCCTAATCTGATCTTTTCTTTTGTGCCTTATGGATCATGCACTATTTTTTTAGGTTAGCCCTTTTTTTCCCCCAAGAAACAAGCCCTAATTATTTGTTGTATTTTTATAACAAACTTGTGTTGTCTTTCAGTCACATTGAATTAATCGTTAGCTAATCACAGCAAAAGCACAGCCACAATTATGTCTTTCAGCAAGTTTCCCAAGCTCTAATTCTTTTTAGTGCACAAAAATAGTCATTTTTTTTCCTGCTAAGTGCTTTACGCAAATATAGTGCATCAGTTTAATTTTATGTAAAAGCTGCATAATACCTTATTGTAGTGTACTGCTGTTACATGTCATGTCCAGAAAATAATAGCAGGGTTAAGCCAGTTCATTTGAATTTTTTTTATATTAAATTTGATTATGTTTGTCCAACCAGAGCTCATTTCAACTGCAAAATAAAATAAGCTGGTGTTTCTTTCTAAAAGCCAAAAAATTAGATTACTTTCAGCCAAGTGACCGCATCAGTTTCTTTTTCAGAGTTTAATAGGTACTTAAGAAACACATAGATGAGCATCCTAGATTTATACGTGCTCCTTGCATGGCTTTAGTTTTACATTTGGTTCTATTATTTATTCATGCCATATTGTTAAATGAAGGTGTAGGTTCCGTCAAATGGAAGAACATGTTGAAAACGACAATTATTGTACTGTCTATGAAGATTTCTGCTTTTCTTTTTTCATTTGCATGCAGTGGTTTCACATGAAAAAGTACTTAGTTGATCATGTCATAATTTGAGCATGGTGAACGTTTTTGTGTTGCTCACAATTGATTCTTAAATGCAAAAACATGTTAATGAAAAAACCCAACTGTAAATTTTCTATTGAAAATGGAACTCCTTGCAAACAGCTACATTAAATATTCCATTGAATTTATTTTTAGTAAAGTACTTTTCACTGAGCTCTTCGCACCACAGTGTATATGTTATACAAGTAAAATGTATTGATTATACAGTACCTCCTTGCTATGGCAAGTATTACAAAATATGAGGAATGTGTTTGTAAAACAAAAAAAAAATACAAGTAAGGGTGAAATTGATATTTATAGTCTGCATTAGATTTGGATTTAGATTTAAGATAAATATATATAACATAGATGTTTATGTGCATACAGTATATACAGTAGCATGTTTTAACATTTAGCAACTTTGTATATTTATTACTCCACTTCACATGAGCATTGACATTAAAACAGTTGGCTGCTTGTTGTTGCTTATTGCTCAGGGTTATCCCCTTGCATTAATTCTCCAAATGTAAAAAATTTGTTAACGTGTGTTAAAGACCACTTGCATTTTTAATGATTGGTGATGCCACAAATTTTGCTAGATATTTGCTGGTAAATGTGATGTATGTAAAATATTTGTTCGATTTTGGCTGAAGCTGTCCCCATCACCAAACCAAAGTGATTGGCATGATAGTATAGGTATACTACAGAATTACTTAACAATAACCAAAAGTCACTAGTTATATATTATACCAGCAAGCCCGCGATTCTCGAAAGAATCGCAAATCCAAGAATGGTAATCACCTCATGGAGGGTGGGTGCGTCCTGGAAAATGTCATTTAATTAAATAAATATATTTGTACTAAAGCAGTTTCTTTTTGGAGCTGTGACTCATGTGGTTGTGGTGTTTCAGAAGCGCGTTGTAGGCGCCTTGTTTCCATCAGGATGTAAATGCATGACAATATCGAGGTGAAACAGAGGCTCACCGTCATCACTTTGAAACACAATTGCCACTTCATTAACGATGGGAACATTGTATCATCTCGGATCCTGTTCTTTGTCCTTTATTAGCACTAAGGCAATTGTAGTTGGTGCCACACCGTCTGCCTCGGCTTTTGTATTGGCTTCTCTTTCAACCTCATGTAGCATTTTTATAGAGTTTGCTAATGGGTGATTGTTTATGACTTCAGCTACGTTTCTCATTATTAGCTCTGTGGTTGATATACTGCATCATCTAGATGTAACATTTACATTTGGGCACATTTGCGGTGGTGATTTGGCTCAGGGTGCACTGTTCCAATCCGATGCAATATTTGTCAACACACGCGAAAGCAGTATGGGCCATTCCCAGGGGGGAAGCCGGTGCGTGATGAAATATCATGGAGGGTGGCTGCATCCTGGGACAGGTCATTTCAACGCGCTTCTGTTATTGTTTTTCTTCATGCAGTCTTGTTTTTGTTTTTTAATGGCTATGTCGTCGTATATGCGGTGGTGTGGCCGGTCGCGTCCGGGCGGCTGTACAACCTGGACTCTGGGGCAGGCGCCAAGGCCACAGTGCGCATGCAACTCGGTGTGTCCGCCGTGCATAAATTAACTGTTTAGTAAGATAGATTATTCAAAGGAGTTAATGAGATCGTTATATTTTCATATGGGATGCTCCTTTTAAAATATTTTTTTAACAATTGAGACTGCAATTAACATGAACAACTGTCCCTAAAACTGTTATTTTTAAGATCCATAACACACACACAGACAGACAGAGCACTGCGTAATAGAGAGACAGACAGGCAGAGATATATAAATAAACAGGGAAGGCACATGAACTGAAAGAAAAAAAAGATCAACATGTGCGTTGTTCCTGCTGCACTGAATGAGCTCACGCGCTCTGACATCACCCCTCCCCCCGATCTGACTCTCTAAGTAACAGCACAAGTACAGACGCAAACGAAGTGTAATCAAGAGTGTCCGGTTCCATCCCTACTCACTCCTATATTTGCCGTTTTCAGTAGTAAGCTGCTCTTTTTGTTAATATTATACAGTACACACATGCACTTCGTTTGTTTTAGGGACAGTTGTTCATGTTAATTGCAGTCTCAATTGTTAAAAAAATATTTTAAAAGGAGCATCCCATATGAAAATATAACGATCTCATTAACTGACAGTGCAAACCAATTTATAAATTTTATGTCCGTTTGAGGTTAAAAAGAAAAGAAAAAAGCAACATTTTATCCCCAGCCGGGAATCGAACTCAGGCACGGCAAAGCAGCTGTGCTCTAAGAAGCAAAACTTAGCGCGCTATGCCACGGAAACTGTTGTATCCTCCTTGAAGTTTTTGTGAAAGTGTTTATTTGATCTTTGGAACTCGGGCTTTACACATTCTATAGTTTATGCCTACATTTTGTAACATTTATTACTAAAATATGAAAAAGTTTCTGTTTTAACAATGTGTTTACACAGATTACTGTAGAAACGGAACACGCATGAAATGCGTGTGTTCCAAATAACGATCTATTATTTCCAGTCTAAAACTCCACTTCACTCCCAGATAATCAATCAAGGCATGAGCTGGGAAAACTTCGCGCACGTTCTAAGTCGCTGGGGGGATGGAATAGCCGGCTGCTGGCCGGTGGGCCGGATCTATGAGTTTTTTCGTAGGCTCTGGTAATTCTAGTGTTAAGACACATGCCCTAGTTCAGTTCATTAAAACCACATTCTCCTCAGCTTATCCTTCAGGACCATTCAGCGGAGGAGCTGCCTACCCAACAGACTCAGCCTTTTTTCTTGTGCGGTCCGGGGTCCCTGTTGCTTCCATGGCCCCACAGCAGGGCTCCCAATCTGAAGCTAAGCTCAGGTCCTTCCTTGCCATGGACAAAGGAAAGGCACACCATCCAAACCTCTGTCACTGACTCCCGCTGCCTTCCTGGAGCTGCACTCTTCCTGGTCACTCCCGCTCTTTTAAATTGCTCAGCTGGAGCGAACCATCATATCAACCCCAAGTGTTGGCCGCATGATGTTGTACTGGGGCTGTCCTAATACTGGCTGTTTTCCTCCTCACTCCTGCTTCCACCTTTCCTGCCTGCTTTAACCTCCTTTCTCCCTTCTTTTCCTTTTCTTTCCTAACACTCACTCTTCCCTTTTTACAGTGGGGTGAGGCACAGCTGTGGCAATCGCAGCTCCAGCACTAGTGAGGAACATGGACAATTCTGCACATGTGCACGAAGTGCAGGACTGTCCACTTCCACATCTTGTACTGAAATTGCTCAGACCACGCTACAACGCCTCACCCAATGACGCAAGTGTTGCTGTAATTTATTTATTTAGAACTTGCCAACCAGCCACTGACCTCACTTTACCACCGGAGATTGCAATTATCTATCTGCTCCACAAGGCTTATTCTCACCTGGGCAAAACCGGCAGCACTGTGAGGATTATGCTTTTTGATTTCTCCAGCACCTTCAATACTATCCAGCCATCCCTGTTAAGGGGTAAACTCAAATATAGTTGGAGGATGAGCTTATGGTGTCCTGGATAATGGACTATCTGTCAGGCTGACTGCAGTTTGTGAGACTCAAGAACTGTGTTTCTGATGAGGATGTGAGCAACACTGGAGCACCACAAGGAACAGTCCTATCTCCTTTTCTCTTTACTCTGTATACCTCAAACTATAAATAGAACACTAGGTCATGTTACTTACAGAAATACTCAGATGATTCTGCACTTATAGGGTGTATTGTTAAAGGGGATGAGACAGAGTATAGGAGTAAGGTGGACAAATTGGTTTCTTGATACAAAGAGAATTATGTACATCTTAATATCAGCCAAACCAACTCCTTGAAGTATTTGGGGGTCCACATTAATGACAGGTTAGACTGGTCTCAGAACACAGAGAAACTATATAAGAAAAGGCGGAGAATGTGTTCCTTTAATGAGAGAAGTGACATCCTTCATATCTTCTTTAAGTCTGTGATGGCTTGTGTGATTTTCTGTGCAGTGGCGTGCTGAGCTGATAACATCACTTCAAGAGAGGCCCACCAAATCAACAAGCTAATTGAAGGGACAAGCTAGGTTATAGGACATTGGAAGCACTCTGGTCTCTTGAATGTAGTAGCAAATGAGAGGATTAAAACAAAGCTGAAAACCATTATGAATAATGCTGCACATCATCTCTGTGACACATGAACACTGAGGACTTTCAACCAATGAATCATTCAGCAGAAGTAATGTCAGGAATCTTTATGGGGTCTCCTTTCCACCAACAGCAATACGCCTATGTAATGCTTCACTGTGACAGCCAAGTCAGAACTTCATTTTTCTTTATTTTGAAGTCTTCTTGCTTTATAGTAATTCCATTGTGTCTTCAGACCAATGTGTGTTTGTATATTTATTTATTTAATTTTCTACCAATTTATGTATTTATTTATTTAAAGAGCTTCTGCAAAAAGCCATGTTTCCCCCAGGGAAAAAATAAAGTTCTATCTATGTATCTAATAAAGTGTGCAGTACGTAAAGAGCTTTGAATACTTCCTGAATATAAGTACCATATATATACAATTTTTTAATGCAATGCTGCAGTATTGTGCTAAAATCGTTTTGATTAATTTTTTCCTCTCAAAAAGCAACACTAGTACCCTAGAGTGACACAGCAAAAACAAGATTTTGTAAACATTTGTTTGCAAATTTCTCTCTATTATAAAAAAAAAATCCTGGAGAGAAACAGTAGGGCGTTGAGACGTGATCTTCATGTTAAGATCACAGAAGACAGTTAAAACACCCATGAGGACCTTAAACATGAGCCATTGTGCCAAGAGTTTGACCCCGGACCTTCTCACGATGACGTAGAACATGAGATTCTTCCAAGACACGCCCTATTTACAATCAATATCAAATAAGACAACGGGGCAGCAAAACATTCAGTCTTGTGAAGGATTTGAGCACACACAGATCCAGGGTCTCGGCGCATATAAAGTGTATAAGGACAATACGTTATAAATTACATACATTAAATGACTTACAAAGCCTTAAATAACCTCGCGCCAAACTACATCAGTGACCTTCTCCATCACTATGTGCCTGCCCGCCCACTAAGGTCCTCTGATTCTGGCAATCTTGTTGTGCCCCACACTAATCTACACTCCATGGGTGACAGGGCCTTCAGCTGTATAGCGCCCAGACTCTGGAATGACCTACCAAAATTTATCAGGTCAGCTGACTCCATGAATTCTTTTAAAAAACAACTCAAAACTCATCTGTTCAGGAAGGCTTTTAGCTCTATTTGACTTTATTACCCTTCTCTCAGTTTACTTCTCTGTCAAGATGCTAATGTAACCTGTGTGTGTGTGCTAGACCATCAATTATGTTGTCTGTTTCTTTTTTTTTTTTCAGAATTCACTGTCTTAATGTTATTTATTTATTTATCTGGTTTGTACAATGTTTGTACAATTATATTCTGTAAGTGCCTTGAGCATGGGAAAGGCGCTATATAAATAAAATGTATTATTATTATTATTATTATTAAATGAAATGTCGATGACTAAGCGAAGAAGAAAGCAGCGCGGAGAAAAGAGACTCATGTCTCTTTTGAAACAAAGCATGTCCAATAGGGCTCAGAATTAAAAGACAGAGTAAAAGACAAAGTAGAACTTCATAAACACGTTCACAAACGTTGGCGCTATACACATGCGGAGCAGATTATAAAAGCAGTGGAATTCGAAAGACTCAAAAAAAAAAAAAACGTGTGATAAAAATGTGGAGATAGTTAAAGAATATGAAAGGAAAATTAGAAAGTATAAAAAAAGAAAGTAAAGATCGCAGTAGCACAAACAAACGAAAATTATTACTCGAAAAAGGGAAAATAATTGCCACGGACCAGGTGTCATTGGGAAAAAAAAGCAGGACAAAGTGAGGTCATAAATAAGAGAGTAGAAAACAAAGTAAAATGTCATAAAGAGGTTACAAAACAAAGGGGCCAAACACATGCAGAGCAGCTTAGAGATAATGAAAACTGGAATTCAAAAGACTCGCATTAGCGCAAAAAAAGAGAAATTATTACTTGGAGAAATAACTAAAACGCGAATAGAGATTGAATATATGGACACAGGTGATATGTCAGAAGTATGCAAATATTGTAAGGCTTTGAAGTTTAAGTCAGAGAATTTCAGAAACGTGTTTTACCTCACATGCATTTATTGGTTACTTTGCAAAAAAAATTATTAACTGCTGATGATGTAGATCGCTTTGTCTGTGCTGAAATTCCAAACAGAGAAACCTATCCTGAATTATGGTACAAAGTCATTAAACACATGTCTCACTGACCTCATTTAAAAGATTCAGCATATTGGGACTCGAAAAATTCAAAATATTGTTTTTACATAAGTTCTGAAATAAAAGTGATACTAAGGAAATAGCAATTCAAAGAAAAAAAATCTTAAAAGTGTGTATCCGGAAAACCAAACATGGGGGTTGGCTAGCAAAAGCCCTCTAGTATTAAAAATAAAAAACTGAAATATCACACTGACATAAGGATTCAGATCCTTTACTTGGTACTTAGTTGAAAAGTCTTTCTCACCAGTTACAGCCTGGAGTCTTCTTGGATATGATGCAACCAGCTTCGCATACCTAGAATTTGGAATTGATGACAGTCATTTTAGCAACCTCAGTCAACACATTTTCATACTTATTTAGTTAGCTGAGTATTTTCGTCTATTTATGTCCTAATGTGCTGCAGTGGTAGTACATACTGACTTGCACAGAGAGTTGTAGCTTAAAAACAATTATTCAGATCACCTCTATTTATATAGCAACTTTATGAAAGGGTAAATATTTTTAAACACTAAAATAGGGGTGCTCCAATTGATCGGCCACCGATTGGAATTGGACGATTTTCACTAAAAAAAAAAAAGACTTAATTGATGGTTGGTAAAAAGGCCGATCACCAAAACCAATATTTTCAGCCTCTGCTTTTCTAAGCTTTATGGTAATTTAGTTGTAGTGCTGCTTTATATGAGGTAATACAGTAGTTGAGCCAGCACATGTTCTGTATTTTTTTTTCTTTTGCAGTGAAGTTCTTGCAGTGTAAACAAACAGCAGCAAGAGGAGGCTTGTTTTATCAGTGAAGGAGAGGTGATTGGTATACATTAAAGAAAGTGATGTAGTAAACTAAAGTCATCTTTTGCAAATAGACAAACGGCAAGAAAAGCTACTTTAAGGATTTCAGACCTCTCTTTTGTCATTTAAATTAAAATGGAAATCACTTGGGTTTAGACAGAGAGCTTGTTTAAAATGCAGAAACTTATGCTTTTAATTGGAAAAAGAAAAGATAAAGACAAATTTGAAATGGCTACTTAGTAAATAACAGGATTTTTTAAAGATATATATTGTGTTTATTATTTATTGCAGTGCATTATACAGTATACGTTTTGGTATGGCACAAGTACTACATAATTAAAATTGTAATCCATATTTTATAACTAAACCTCAAGAATTACGAATGTCTACCCGATACACTGAAGGAAAAAAGCACACCTGTATAAATATAGTAAATGTATATTTTAACAGCAAAAAGCTGTAGTGCAATTAATGATTTTAAAATGATTCAAACCTATAAGTGCATGTATATTTACATTTAAGCAGTGTTTAATTGCCAATATCAATTAATTGATTGTGTGAGAATATATATACATATATTTTTGTTGTTAGAGAAATGCACATAGAAATACCATATATACTCGTGGATAAGTTCTCCCACAGATAAGTCGGGACTTAATTTTACCGTATAATTTGCGGTATTTTATAATGTTGGTCGTATAAGTCAAATGCGGAAAACTCACGCTATTGATCCAAGAGATTATGATATGAGAGTAACCACACATTTTCTATGCATTGTGCCTATGTGACTACACGGTAATACCCAAACTTTTCTGAAGCAACGTTAGCACTGATTTGTGTTTTTTGTATCTCACACCCTCATACACCTTTATCGTAAGAGCATCCCTTATGTATGATGGAGCGTTCGATCATAAGAAAATATGAAGCTGGTTTTAAATTAAACATTGTTGAAGTAGCAAAAGAAATTGGTAACTGTGCTGCTGCAACAAAATTCGATGCACCTGAGAAACTGATGTGAGATTGGAGGAGGCAAAAAGATGAAGAAAAAAAAAAATTAAGTGTCGCATTTTTGAATGAGCGTATAAGTTGGGGTCTGATTTTATGATTGATTTTTTGGGTTTCAAGACCCATCTTATACGTGAGTATATACGGTAAGTTGAATTCTAAGTAAGATGTATAAAGTTTTAATTCACATTTGTCATCAAGTTGTAAGATTGTTTATAGCAGTATCATATGCTGTAAAACCATCTGAAGTATCGTACTGGGGTTGATATTATTTTAAAGTAGTTTCTCATTATTCATTTATTAATCGAGAAGAAGAACATATACAACATAATAACAAATGTGTCTCCATAAAATGGCCTAAACATTTATGTGGCTATTCATAATTGATAGACTAAATGTAATGAAAATGTAGTTCCTGCCTCATGCATGTTTGTTTTACTACACAGGAGTGTGAGTGCTTGGAAGCAGAAAAGGGTCATTTGCGGGATGAACTCAAAGAATACAAAGTTCGGGAGTTAAGGCAACTACAAGACAACACTGAACTAGAGGACGAGAACATCTCTTTGCAGAAACAAGTTTCAGTCCTGAAAGAGAATCAGGTACTAGCTAATATGAGTGCTGTTTCTGAATTAAAAAATTTAAATTTAAAAAAATTGAAACAAGTAACATTATTACAGATATTGCTATTCATGTATAAATTCAGTTTTTTTCTCTTTGTTATGTAATTTTAATTGAAATATTAAGTATGAATGCTGAACAGCTTTCCTCAAAACTATATTACTAGTTACCTTTCTGCATTTGTTTCATATTGTCTTCATTTTATGCATTGTTTCAGATTTTTTATTTACATATTTTTTTATATTTATTTTATTGACAGCATTGGACAGAGTAGATCAAAGTTTACTTTGAAATTAGTGTTGCTTAACTATAGCACTATTGATTTTATTATGTGCTATAAATCAGTTTTTTGTTCTTTTAAGATAAATCCTTACAAGGCAGCATAACTCTTTACTCTTTATAGTAAAATTGTTTTATAAAGCAGTTTGGCGGTAACTTGCAGCCAGACAGTTAATGTTAAGACTACAGCTGTGATGTATTTTACATCAGAGCATGCATAACTCTAGAACTATTTCACCTATTGTACGTGCAAACATTAAGAGGAAGTGATGAAAGCACAACATGTTTGAGTGTTGACTACAAGAACAAATATAGTATGCTTTACCATTGAGTCACATAATGAAATGTTATTGTGAGTTAGACTGTCAACTTTTGAACACATTACTGTAGAGAGAATGTGTGGTTTTACTTCGAATAAGAATTTTAAGGAAAATTTCACATAGTCGTTTAGTCATAAGGTTTTCCAGTGGCCTAGTCAAAGTTCTGAACCCCACAGAGATTTTGTGACAGGACCTTAAGTGGGCAGCTGAAATGAAATAATTCTCTGGAGAATGGTGGACCAGATGTTTTCCAAAGTAATGCCGAAAGACTGATCTTACTGGAAGCGTTTGATTGCAGTTGTTGCTGCTAAAGGTGGCACAAGCAAGTATTATGTTTAGGGGCAATTACTTTTTCATATAGTTGTTGGTGAGTTGTTTTTGTTTTCAGTAAATCAAATGCTCATTTTAAATCTGAGTATGTGAATGTTACAGTCTAGCTCCAGCCTCACTGGGATACATGTTTTGGGCGTGTACCAAATTAATATCATTCTGAGCAAAAAATTTTTAATTTATATCGGACAGCCTTGGTGTCACAATCATTCCTAACCCTTTAACAGCTGTTTGGTGTACTCCCAAATGGGGTTAAAGTGGAGAATGACAAATTGACAAGAATTGCCGTAACCACACTACTAGTACGTGGACTTTTCCTTTTCAATTGGAAGAATTCCAGCCCGCCAGTTATAATTCAGTGGGTAACTGATGTTCTGTACTATTTGAGATTGGAAAAAATTAAATTCTCACTTAGAGGATCTGTTCAAAACTTTATTTTAAATATGGCAACATGCAATTAATCAAATTTTAGAATAAGTATTTATAATGGGGAAAAGGGCATTTTTCTTGCTTAGTTTTTTTTTTCTTTTTCTTTTTATAGATTTGCTCTTGTTGTTTTGTTCTTTCTCTCGGTCAGAAGTAGAATTTTGGTTTAAGTTTGACATGATTGTATGGAATGTTGTTTTCTTCAAACAATACCAATAAAATTTAAATTTGTATTACACTAAATTTGTTAGAGATCATAAACAAGTGTTATGAATTTGTCAAAATAGAGGAAATTAGGGAGGGGGCTAATACTTTTTCACTGCACTGTCCACATCTTTGATAGCATCGATTCTACCCATATCAGATGCACTTTCTTGTTCATTCATCTGTTTGACAGCAAATTTAGACCCACAGACTATCCATAGGCACAAACAAACACACGTCCCGTTTTCTCTCACACTCTCTGCTGCAGTTCACAATTAATAGTAAAAACTGCAGCCTTCAAATGAAAGTACCCTATGGAATTCAGTGCCTTCTTTGATTTAGCACAGGCAAGTTAAGGCAAGATTGTTTCTTATCTTGTTGTCCTTGCATACCTTTGTGTGTCATTTGTCCTTTTGATTTAATGCATGCCCCTTGTGTAAAGTGCACATGCAGCCACTTCCTCTGCTTTTTTCTCCTGGAGTCTGCATTACAATTGTATAATTATTATTTTTCTTGTAGTGTAGTGCCTTTTCTTGGAACGCTGACAGTAAACTTTTATTAAAAAGGTGTTATAAATGTTACATATTAGAAAGTATTCAGTTTTATATTCAACCAGCTTGGTGCACATACTGTGTTCTATTAGCAATAGATTCATTCTCAAAGGAGATCTTATTAACAAAGAAATATGTAAATATAATGTACACAAAGTAAAATTGCAGTAATAATAATGATAAGAAGAAGAATGTCATTTATTTTTTGACACCCAAGAATTCTGTACAAAGAAATTTAAACAAATCAGAACATGATTATAGAGTCTGTGTTTTTAAAAGTTTATGTTTTTACCTATTATCATTGCCGTGCTGAGCTGGTATTAACAGAAGTGCACCTTCGCTAGAGAGCATTTTCAAAAGCCTCCTTTTTCAGGGGTTGAAATTGCTGGGGTAGTGCGAATGTAAAAGTAAAAACTGAGACTAAAGTCTGTATTTTTAAATGAAAACATAGTAATGTGGATGTAGCCTTAGGGTACAGTAATGTTTAAAGAAGATGTCACTAGTTACACCTTACTGACTTGTGAATACATGACATTCAGAGACATGTTAAAGGCTTCTGAACATGTGCACCACCTCAAAAACAATATTGTTATCATGTGAAACAGTGAAAAGACGATTCTGGCCTTAGGGGCAGAGTTTCAAAGAAAAGGCCATATGTGAAACTGGCAAATAAAAACAAGGTTAAAATGAGCAAACTAATACAAACATTTGACATAAGATGATTGGAAAATTGTATTATTCTCAGCATCCTGGAGTTGTCTTTTCTCTGTTGCAGATGATACTGGCATTTGGTGTGTATTTAGTGAAGACAACTAAGGACCTGTAAGGCATTTGTTTTTCAAACTTCAAACACTATTGTTTTTATCCTCTTAAGTAGTTGCCAATCTGCACCTTCCCCTTCTTTTTCGGTCCTGGTTAGATCCATTTGGGCCCGCTACTCTCAAAATAGTAATAGACAGTTTTGTATGAAACCTTCAGTTTCTTGGCAGTCTATCACATCGAATAACTTTCCTTCCGCAGAAAACCAATAGATTGACATGTTTCTTGATAAGGCTGATTAATTTTAGCCTTTTTCAAACCCAGAACTAAACTTTAGCAATGCTAGTACCCTAACCTAAAAAGGCTTCCTTAATTTCCATTTAGCATTAACACATGACTATTTAAGAATAAGCTAAAGGAGTTTACCATTAGAACATTGAAGAAATTGGTGCTGAAAATGGGGCTTTGTAGCCATATGTGAATAATAAATTCAGCCATTTTAAGCGGTAATAGCCATTATACACACTAATAATGCCTTGGATATATTGTTAAATCAACTTAATGGTATCTTGTTAAAAAAATTCCTGCAAGGCCTCAGATTTTTGTCTGGTGCTGTATACAGTAATCCCTCGCTATGTCGCGCTTCGCCTTTCGCGGCTTCACTCCATCGCGGATTTTATATGTAAGCATATTTAAATATATATCGCGGATTTTTCGCTGCTTCGCGGGTTTCTGTGGACAATGGGTCTTTTAATTTCTGGTACATGCTTCCTCAGTTGGTTTGCCCAGTTGATTTCATACAATGGACGCTATTGGCAGATGGCTGAGAAGCTACCCGGCTTACTTTTCTTTCTCTCTCTCTTGCGCTGACTATCTGTGATCCTGACGTAGGGGGTGTGAGCAGGGGGGCTGTTCGCACACCTAGACGATACGGACGCTCGTCTAAAAATACTGAAAGATTATCTTCACGTTGCTACCTTCTGTGTGCAGCTTTTAAGTATGCTGCACGGTGCTTCGCATACTTAAAAGCTCAAAGGGCACGTATTGATTTTTTTATCTGTCTCTCTCTATCTCTCTCTAACTCTCTCTCTCTCTGCTCCTGACAGAGGGGGTGTGAGCTGCCGCCTTCAACAGCTTTGTTCCGCGGTGCTTCGCATACTTACAAGCCAAACAGCCCTATTGAATTGTTTGCTCCTTTGAAGAGGAAGATATGTTTGCATTCTTTTAATTGTGAGACTGAACTGTCATCTCTGTCTTGTCATGGAGCACAGTTTAAACTTTTGAAAAAGAGACAAATGTTTGTTTGCAGTGTTTGAATAACGTTCCTGTCTCTCTACAACCTCCTGTGTTTCTGCGCAAATCTGTGACCCAAGCATGACAATATAAAAATAACCATATAAACATATGGTTTCTACTTCGCGGATTTTCTTATTTCGCGGGTGGCTCTGGAACGCAACCCCCACGATGGAGGAGGGATTACTGTAATAGCCTAATCTACAAATAGAGGAGTCGAAGTCAGTGGTGCTATAAAAATTAAGGAGTTTGAGTCGAAGGTTTTGTGCACCAAATGCACAGCCCTGCTATTCAAAATGCAGAAGTTGGGAATTCCAATATAGAGACAACCATGTCTTTACAAAAGTAATGCATACCCAAAAACCCATTTTTAAGTGGGAAAAGCCTGTATTCCCAAGGGATAAGCTTTCACTACATCCTTTTCATCCTTACTCTTCTATAATATTTACATATCTCAACAGTTTTCCACAAAAATGCAACTGTATGGTTACACAACATTCCTTGGCCAGCAGCACAAGTGTAGTCTACTATTTCCTTAACACCCAACGATTGTGCGAGCACCCAGATAGAGTGACATTTATCTGACTGAGTAAGAAACAAAAAATCAGTTCAGTCCATTGTTTGGTGAGAACTTAACCTAATTTACTGCTGTGAAAATAATTATAAGCTTAGGTGTTGTGGTTGATCATTGTCTATCAGGTTCATGTGGACCAGGAACCACACCAAAGGAAGCTGGGACAAGGCCTTTGTGGTCACTTCTGTTTTAAGGTTAAGGCAAATCTATATACAGTGTTAAAGTATACACTAAGTGTTGGAATTGGCAGACTTTTTGGTGAAAAGATGTGTGTAACCCAGTGTCCACCATCACCTCAAACATGCTCAGCATTAAGGTCTATGTAATATCATAATTGAAACCCTGTTTATGTGTTTATATACAGTATATCAAGTATACATGACTTGATTAATCCAGACTGGGAGTATGAAGTGTGTGCACCATCACAAAAAACTTTACAAAGAAAATTGCCTGTTTTATTACATTAAAAAATAGTTTATTAAAAATGTACATTATGATAAAAAATTGAGTTGAAAAGTTGCTATCTGTCTTGTCAGCTTATGTGGCAACACTAGGCTGGTTTTGTGGGACAGTTTATGACTAGACTCAAGTCTTTTTTTGTTTTTTTTTTATGTTGCTCAGGCACTTTTTTTTTGTGTGTGTTCGCTGCATCTCTTTGCTGTCATTTCCTGTCATCACAACCAGCTTCTTAGTTTTTCTTCATCTTTCTTAACCTATTTTGTCCTAACCACACTGCATGCTGAGTATAAAAAGATTGCAGGAGTTCTGTTGTGTTTGGAAATTCTAAACATGTTGTCTTGTTAGCTGATAATCTCTTCTAATATTATGCTGTGATTTAATGGGTGAAGCATGTAGTTTTTGTCTCATTTTTAAGTCAATCTAATCTTGTTTTACAATAAGGGTAGAAACAATAATTCAGTGTCTTACTGGAGAAAAAATAACTGCTTGGAGAACATGGCAGTTAAAAAAAATCTGCTTGTAGAACATGGCAGAAAAAATAATTATAAATTGCTGAAATAGTTTGTACACACTCCTTCTTGAAACACATCCTGAATGCAGTGTTTTCATAGCATATATATATTTTTTAAGTTTTATTTGTTCTAAAAATGCATTATAAAAGAAGTGTTTCAATATGACAGCCAAGCATAAGCTTTGGTGAAACAAAATTAAGAAATTTTTAAAATGTCTGTTTAATCAGAAATAAAAACAATCCTATGTATCACAGAAACTACTAAAGTTTGTAATCATAAAGCAGAATAAAAAATAGAAATTGTCAGACCTAACAGAAGCATGTAAAGTGAGAATAAGAAAGTGCCTAGAATTGATCCCTGAGATCAATACATACATGATCTCATGCATTGTTGAGTTGTAGTCACCAAGACTACAAACTTTCTGCTCTATAATAAATTGCCTTATTTTCAGCATCTGTATGTTCATCTAGCTGCAAGGAAAAGTGCTTTATTTGGACTTCTCTTAGGACTGGGTAGTATGGAGTTAAATAGCAATTTTGATCTGAAAGGCGTTCTATATCACTTGATTTGCAAAACACCTTAAAGATATTAAACTGTGTATACACATTTTTCCAAAACTACATATATTTTCGGGGTGGCGCAGTGGTAGCGCTGCTACCTCGCAGTAAGGAGACCTGGGTTCGCCTCCAGTGTCCTCCCCTGTGTAGAATTTGTGTGTTCTCCCCATGTCTGCATGGGTTTCCTCCGAGTGCTCCGGATTCCTCCCACAGTCCAAAGACATGCGGGATAGCTGCATTGGCGATCCTAAATTGTCCCTAGTGTGTGCTTGGTGTGTGGGTGTGTGTGCCCTGCGGTGGGCTGGCACCCTGCCCAGGGTTTGTTCCTGCCTTGCGCCCTATGCTGGCTGGGATTGGCTCAAGCAGACCCCCGTGACCCTGTAGTTAGGATATAGTGGGTTGGAGAATGACTGACTGACTGACATATATTTTCTTATGATCATATTATGAAATATATGGAGGGGAAACATGTTTAATTATTTCCAAACTTTTACAATTTCATGAACAGCTATTGCTCAAAGAAACAGTGAGTTCAAAAAACATGTTTTTTCCAACCATTTTTGTTTTATATCTCCTCTGCTTATTATTATGACTTACACATGCATTTTATAATGGTTACAAAATATGTAGTTTGAGACCAAATAATATTATTCATTTTATAATATTCAACAGTGTATTAGCCGTTAAGCAGCTTGCATTTTGCATTCAATATTCTTAACAGCTTCAGTGTTCTTCCTAGCGGAGCGCCCGGTTACTTTAGTTGGGCGCCTGGCTGTCATCTCGCATGACATTGTGAGATGACAGCCACAGATCTAATGATCTCCAGAGATGGCAAGAGACGAGCGGACGGGTGGGCAAATATTTTAGAAGTAGGATCGCAAGTTGCGAGGGGAGAAGCGAGGGACGGGATGTTGCCGATCACTCGATGCTAAAGCTAATAGCGGTGATGAGGCGGAGCGGAGTTCACAAGCAAAGAGTATGGGGAGGTGGGCTTTTGAGAGGGGGGTGTACATGGCAATAGTGGGGGCGGAGCAGTTTAATTAAAGTAGCAAGGAGTATGGAGAGGTGGGCAGGCGAGAGGAGGCTGTACATGCTAATAGCGGGAGAGAGGAGGACTGATAAAATAAAAAAAAAAGACTCGTGGAACCAGCCTGACAGATATCAGAAAAAGGGTGTCAGGAAGTGATGTCTCTGTTCTCAATGTCAGTGCAGTCTGTGTAGTGCTGCTAAGCTTATGTCGAGAATAAAGTTGACATTTCCACTTTATTCTCACCGTTAATCTCGAGATTGAACTCGACATGTTGGCTTTATTCTCGTAGTCTGTCATTAAAGTAGAGCATCGTAAACTAAACTTCATCTTAAAATTCATATTTAATTTACTAGATTTTCTCAAACCTCGTCATAAATTATGTAGCGCATGAAATGCTTTGTGTTATTGTGTGGTGATTGGTTATGTGGAGAGAGAAAAAGGAAGGATAGGAATTGGGGTTTGGTACGTCAGATAGAGACAGCACACATGCAATAAAGAAAGCCAGCTCAGAAGAACATCCTTTGAATTCTGTGTTCGTGTCTCCGACCACCAGATCACGAACCCAACATTTACACAATTTTTAAGTTAAACCTGTGTGATTTCCATTCATACATCCAGTTTTTTGGAGCCTCGTCACACCTGCCATAAAGTTCTCTACACTGAACGTACACTTGGGGACCCCTTACTGCAAGGGAGCAGCACTACCGCCACACTACCGTGCATGTTTAATACATGCTTTAATGCATTTCATCATGAAAATGATATCAAGTATGTATCTTTGCATTGTAAATGTTCAGAGAGCAGTAATATCATGAAGTGAATGTATTCTGTGCGGCGATCCCTCCCGGTGCCTCCTCAGTGCAAGAGGATGTCCGGTTAAGAAGCGTGTAGTGATTAACAACTTGGTCAGGGAACACTTAACACAAAGCATTTAATGCACTACACTACCTTATGACGTGGTTTGAGAAAATCTAGTAAATTAACCATTGATTTTAAGATGAAGTTTAGTTTACGACATTCTACTTTAATGACAAAATAAACTATGAGAATAAAGTGGAAATGTCGGCTTTAATCTCGACATAAACGGCAAGAATAAAGTGGAAATGCCGAGAATAAAGTCAACATGTCGACTTTATTCTTGACATATAGTTTTTTTTTTTTCTTCAATGTGCCCGTATTTTTTTTTCTTCACCGTGGCCCTAATACGTTTCTGTAGTTTTGTTAAAGTGACCCATCTGCCATTCCTTTTTTGTTCGTATCTTGCCCTGCCGTAGTGCAAGTGTGCATTGAATATCCAACAGGCTCTCACTTTCCCACTCAAAAGTCTTATTCATAGGAACTTTTAATTTTTTCCAAACGTTTTACCAACATGAGCAAAAAAAGTGTTCAGAAAACAACATTGCTCAGTTATTTCAGAAAAGAGACGCCACAACCTAATGAAGGTGCAGCGTCAACTCCTCATGTGGCAATTACGGACAAAGACATTGCAGAAGCTGGTCCATCAGGGGAAATCTCTTGAGCACACACTCTGCCAATTGATAAATCTAAGCACCGCTTATCCAGCATAAACAAACAGTGGTTTAAAGATTTTGATTGGCTAATGGTCAAAGAAAATGGTATGTGGTGCTCATCGTGCATGAAATATTCAAACAAACACCCCCCAAGGAGGGAGTTACCTTTGGTAAATGTGCCATGCACAAGAATTCGAAAAGAAAGCTTGCTGGACCATGAAAAAAGTAAAACGCACATTGAGTGTTCTGCTGACCTTTTAGGAAAGTGTGTACTAGAGCAAACTTGAATTGGTCAAATTGAAAGATCTGTATCTGTGTTAAATAACTTACAGAGAGATGCCTTTGTGGGAGCTATAAGATCCATGCATTGGTTGGCAAAAAATGAGTTGCCACATACAACATTGTTTGAAAAGCTGTTGGAACACTGTAAAGAAATGGGTTGTTCCTTTTCTAGGAAGAAAAGAAGAATAAATGTTTAACTGAAGACACCTTCTGCATATGCAAGTTGGCTTTGAAGAATATTTTAAATTTTTTTTTATTGTTTTCTTCCTGACAGCGACAATACTTGTGCCTCTTGGTTTATGTCATAACAAGTGTTATTTAAAATTTTTGTTAGGGGTGCAGTATCCTGAATTGGATAATTCTTAAATTTAATAAAAAATATTCTGGCACAAGTGTCAAACCTTAAAAAAGGAAGTCATATTGAGCATTGGAAAATAATTAATAATAATTAACTAATAAAAATAGTGCACATTTAATTTTCATCATCACCAAATTTCCCTGTCCTGCCCCACCCGGCTACTTTTTCATGCCACCCGGCTGGAAAAAATTTCTGGGGAGAACACTGCAGCTTATTGAATAATTCTTTCTTTACAGTTTTAGGGAGCAATTGAAATTTTGAGGAGAGTAGCGATATTTCATTGGAAATTAAGCCATTGCAACTACCCAGAAAAACGTTATTTTTGCTTTCAGTGGCAATAAACAGTGTTGTAAAAATGAATACTCGCTAATAAAATTTGGCATAAAATTTTGTTTTTCATTAATTGATATTTCATTATCTTGCCTGGATGGTGTAACCAGAATTGAAAAATAACTATTTGATACTGTGATTTGTGAGCCTAATTATGTTAAGCATACATACATTTTTTTTTTTTTTTTTAGCCGAAGCAAGAACAATTCTTTCAAGCAGAGACTTTAAGTGATTAGAGCAGATGCAATGTTCAAAGATAGGGAAAGAATGTGCTATGTGGGGTCTTAGGGAGCCTATTCTGTATATGGCATTGGTCGCAATTAGCTCACTGAATATGCTAAATGTGTGGGTATCTAAGGCTTGTCAGGATGCCTCAAGCTAGACGCCCATTGGCATAGTTGTGATGTTGACCCTGTGCCAAGAACATTGCCTCATGCTGTACCGAAATGGAACTACAGTAGTTTAACAACCCCGCTGAGAAAGTGAATGATGATTGCACTGTTCCAGTGGCTTTTGTTTGGCTGTATTTGTTTGTATAAATGATAATACTACAGTGTATATTAGGAGTAAAATTTGCATTTTAATAAAGTTAAATATATCCTTTCTTTTGTACAATATTTCTGTTGCTTTAATAATACTTAATACTTTTGTTTTAATAATACTTTAATACAGGTGTGAGATGGACTTCTAAAAGAGGAGAGTCCCAGGGAGCATGTGCTCCCTGCTGGACACAAGTGGCCTGTTCATGTACATTAACATGTTTTAACTTTAGATTGCAATTTCTTGCGGGCATAATTTACAGACTAGGAGTTCTTTCTGTGTTTTTCCAGGTAAAATAAAACTGTTTCAAAACAGCAGAGCTAGCAGTAGCTCTGCTAAACTCGTCATTCTCTGTTCAGTAGAAGTTGTGGAAAATCAAAGTACTGAACATTGTGATAACGTGTTTTGCATATTGATTTTTTTAACTATTAAATTAAATCAAAAATTCTACAAATGATTATGTGACTAACAAATAATCATGTTGCAAACTACTACCAAGGAAGTGTACTTTTCAAGTAAAAAAATTTCAACATGACAGTCTTTAAGGGATGGAAAGTAAACTGGAAATTCTACGTTGTGACCCATATCCTGTTCATGTTACAGACAATGCACATAATAAGTGTTGTGCAGCTGTTACAGTATCGAAACACTGGCTCACACAAAACACACAGGTCAGTCAGTCTTTTCATTTGAAAACTGTAGATAAAAAACTAATTCCTCTGGTAAATTTCTCAATTATCCATGCATGAAAAAGGCAATGCTGTAGGGGACAGAAAACTTAGAGGAACAACAGTCCAAAGAATAGCCCTTTGATTCAGTTGTATTTGCTGCTGACTTGGAATGAATAAAAACTTTGAAGTGCATGCAGAGAAGCAAGCAACTGATTTCTGTTTATAATATATATATATATATATATATATATATATATATATATATATATATATATATATATAATATATACACACACACACACACACACAGATTCTGGTGGCTAACACAGAGTCTTTGAATTTTATTTTCCATTTTGATTATTTGTATTTATTCAGAGTTTAAAAAATTTAACAAAGAAGTCTGCAGTTCCAAAGGATAAGCTATGATTTCAGTGACAGATTAATTTTACGGAATTCATTGTAGTGAATTAGAGAGAGATTTCAAGTAATACTAGTTACTGTGCAATTATGTTTTATCCATCCATAATCCAACCCGCTGAATCCAAACACAGGGTCACGGGGGTCAGCTGGAGCCAATCCCAGCCAACACAGGGCACAAGGCAGGAAACAATTCTGGGCAGGGTGCCAACCCACCGCAGGACACACACAAACACACCCACACACCAAGCACACACTAGGGCCAATTTAGAATCGCCAATCCACCTAACCTGCATGTCTTTGGACTGTGGGAGGAAACCGGAGCGCCCGGAGGAAACCCACGCAGACACGGGGAGAACATGCAAACTCCATGCAGGGAGGACCCGGGAAGCGAACCCGGGTCCCCAGGTCTCCCAACTGCGAGGCAGCAGCGCTACCCACTGCGCCACCGTGCCGCCCAATTATGTTTTATATGAATTCAAATCAAGTCAATCTTGGCAGCCCCCCTTCACCTGGTTTGGAGAAATGTGTGGGCAAATAAACCAATATGCATTAGTTTCTTGTATATGCTGAGACATCAAAATCCTAACAGAAGCTGATTTGTGTGTGGTTTTTTAAGTGACTTCTTGCCAATTCTAAAAAGCTTTGAGCTATTCTTTGCAAGGAAATTGAATCTTTTCTATTTTTAAGTAAAACACAGGCTTTTTCCCATTGAGTTATGGTGCTTAAAATGTATATTTTCCAATTGAGTATAAACAATGTATGCAATACCTTAATATAGAGTTTTTTTGATGACCAAGTTCGATATGGTATTGCCCTAAGCCCTTTAATGGCAATAGTTTCAAATTTAGAATTATTTCATATATCTGACATATAAAACAAAACATGTTACCCAATATGATTTGCGTGCATTGCATTCCCAAAGCATATGATTTAACATGGTAATTTGCAGACCGTATTTACAGTTTGGTTTATAACCCCAAATCTAAAAAAGTTGGGATGCTGTGTAAAATGTAAATAAAAACAGAATACAATGATTTGTGCATCTCATAAACCCATATTTTATTAACAATAGAAAATAGAAAACATATCAGATGTTGAAAGTGAGACATTTTACTATTCCATGAAAAATATTCGCTGTTTTTGAATTTGATGGTAGCAACACATCTCAAAAAAGTTGGGACAGGGGCAACAAAAGGCTGGAAAACTAAGTGGTACTAAAAGAAACAGCTGGAGGAACATTTTGCAACCAATTATGTTAATTGGCAGCAGGTCAGTAACATGATTGGATATAAAAAGAGAATCTTAGCAAGGCAGAGCCTCTCAGAAGTAAAGATAGGCAGAGGTTCAATAATCTGCAAAAAACTGTGTCTACAAATTCTGGAACAATTTCAGAAAATGTTCCTCAATGAAAAGTTGCAAAGACTTTGAATATCTCATGATCTACAGTACATAATGTTCTCAACAGATTCAGAGAACGTGGAGAAATCTCTGTGCAAAAGGGACAAGGCCAAAAATGAATATTGGATGCCCATAATCGTCTGGCCCTCAGGCTGCATTGCATTAAAAGCAGGCCTGATTCTGTCATGGAAATCACTGCATGGGACTCAGGAACACAGAAATCATTGCCTATGAACACATTTCACCGTGTCATCCACAAATGCATTGTAAGAAAGGCACTATATTGCACCCGACCCAACACAGGAGGCACGTATAAAAATAAATAAACTTTTATTTTTCTTCAGCTGGAGGGCACATCTTCCCTGTAATCCCCCCAGCCACAGCACAGTCCCAAACACCAAAACCACACTACAACACTCCTCTGTCTCTTCCACCACCACTCCTCCACAAGCTTTCTCCTCTGCCTTCCGATTCTGGCCCTTGAGTGGTGGTTGCTGGCTCCTTTTATGGCCAACCCGGAAGTACTCCAGGTGCTTGATCACCTGTTTCCGGTTGCACTCCCGGGTGGGACTGAGATTAGTCCAGCTGGGCTCAGGGACCCATGCCACATCCCCTGGCGGCCTCCCCATATCCCAACAGGGCTGTGGAGAACTCCATCTCCCATGAAGCCCTGCGAAAGACTGCAGCACCGCTCCAACCCAGGGGGCTGCCATCCAGCGTTCAGGGGGAGGTACTGCACCGTCCGGGGCTGCTCCCCAAGAATACCCATCGAAGGGGCGTCCCGGCCGGGCATGGGACCCGGCCATCTGCAACAGCATGTTTAAAGCTCTATCGTGCAAAGAAGAAGCCATATGTGAACATGATCCAGAAATGCTGCTGAATTCACTGGATCAAAGCTCATTTGAAATGGACTGAGGCATAGTGGAAAACTGTTATGTGGTTAGATGAATTGAAATTTGAAATTCTTTTTGGAAAACATGGACACCGTGTCTTCTGGACTAAAGAGGAGAGGGACCATCCAGCTTATCAGTGCTCAGTTCAAAAGCCTGCATCTCTTGTGGTATGGTGGTGCATTGGTGGCTATGGAATTGGCAGCTTGCAAATCTGGAAAGGTATCATCAATGATGAAAGATATAGACAGGTTTTACACCAACATATGTACCTATCCAGACAACGTCTTTTTCAGTCATATTTCTGCAAGGTAATGCTAAACTGCATACTGCATCTATTACAAAATAATAGCTTCATAGTAGAAGAACTGAAGTGGCCTCCCTGCAATCCAGACCTTTCACCAGTTGAAAACATTTGGTGCATCATGAAACAAAAAGTACGACAAAGAGGACCCAAGACTGTTGAGTAGCTAGAATCCTATTTCAGACAAGAGTGGGACAACTTTCCTCTCACAAAAGTCCAACTATTCTCCTCAGTTCCCAGATGTTTATGGTCTGTTGTTAAAAGAAGAGGGGATGCTACACAGTGGTAAACCTGGCACTGTCCCAACTTTTTTGAGACGTGTTGCTGCCATCAAATTCAAAATGGCCTTATTCTTATCTTAAAATGGTTAATTTTCTTAAGTATAAACATTTGATATGTTTTCTATATTCTACTGTGAATAAAATATGGGTTTATGAGACTTGCAAATCATTGCATTCAGTTTTTATTTACATTTTACACAGCATCCCAACTTTTTTGGAATTGGAGTTGTAAGTCACATACATTTTATATGATTTTTAAAATGAATTCTACCATGCTTTGCACACATTGATAATGTGTCTTTTTGATGACTGACTTCTTTTCATTATGTGAGATGCTTTCTGTGATAATGGTATCTTTGTAACTATGTTGCTGTAATCACAAGTAATAATGGAACATTGAAGACTTGAAGCTGGTGGCTCACAAACTGGTGCTGACCACTTTGAGTATAGCTGAGCTACAGTAAGATAAAGGAGGAGTATTGTTTCTTGGTGGCCAGGAAAAAAAAGTTACAGTAGGATTACCATATTCACGAGAAGTCACCCACCCAAGTACTAAGCAAGGCATGACCTTTCATAAACTTCCAGGAAATATTTAGGATGGGAGGGCTGTAAGCAATATCTGCTGTATATTCACCCCTCTTTAGAACTGTAAAGTTAAGGCTACAACAGACTGACAAAATGTAAACAACACTAATTTAACAAAGACAAATCTAATAGCAATAATAAGGATAGAAATGTCAGCATCACATTTTTATAATAATATTTAACATTTTATTTTTGAATTGCTTGTGATACACAGCCTGTTAAAAATAAAAATAGTGTGCATTTTATTAGTTAATTCATAACAAAGACCATCCCAACATTAGCATTGTTAAAGAGACTCCTATATCAAATGCAATAAAAACTGAGTCTACAAAAAACAAATTAACACTATTATTTAGGCATGTTATGGTTACATTTCAGATTTTCTTTTGGAGCAAGAAAGACTATGATGATGGTAGAGATACTATAATCTAATAATATATACATAATGTTAACATTTTCTTTTGTTAGGCTAAAAACTCGGTGCAAGTACAGAATCATTGTTAACATCACCCTTTTTTCCTGTTTGCAATCAAATAATACGCCTTAAACAGAGCCAAATAGTTATTCGACTTAGGTTTTAAGAAAAATTTAGCAAGATAAACTTGTCTTATGTATGTTTTAGTATTTTAACACAAATAAAACTGCCAAAATGGAACTTTTCATTATTTATTGTTAGCCATATATATATTTATGATTTTGGTCATGACCAGGGGTGCAGAAATCCAACGCCCGACTCGTCCGACAGGGGTAAATTGACCGTCGGGCAAGCTTGTTTTTCTGGTTTCAGTTGTCCGCGCTCAAGTGCAAGAGACAAGAGAAAAAATAATTATATGTGCTGTGAAGGGCACATCTTTACCACTACTTTCAAATTTTAAACATTTGGGTATGTACTTCGTGCGGAAACCGTCTACTTAAGCATGTTCTTCATGTCTGAAATTGGTCTTCAATATTGTTTACAAAATGACGGCTGATTTTTCAAAGGGGAAGCACTGCTATGGTCTTAAGTATTTTACCCTACTATTTACACGCTTGGAGATGCGGTCATTTTTTCATGCTGACATTACGATGTAATCTGATGATTTTTCATTTTAATCAATAACTTTTATATATTACCAGTAATGGCATACTGCAGTGAATACACTTGACTTGAGCATTCCTAGTTTTCATCCTCTTTCTCTGTCTCTGTTTACCATTCGTTTGCTCAGAGGTTGATGCGCTTGCTGCTTCCTGAGCAGCTCTTCTCTTCTCCACCCTAGCGGCTCACTGCTTCTCTTCTTTTGTTGGCATCTTTTCGCGTTAAAACTGATTAAGTTAGTTTTTGTGTAGCAATTACTTAGTACGTTTTCTTTAATTTTTCACTTAAGCTGGCAATTAAGTCTTCAATCTGCCACAAGAATGATTAGCGAAGGCGGTGGGGAATGAGAACGGCGCATATACGCATGTGCCACACGGCCTCTCTGCTGCGCGGTGCTGAGAGTTGATTCAACAATAAAATAAAAATGAAGAGTAATACAAATCATCACCCCGAAAGCGGATAGTAGACGTCACGTAGTATATGTGTACCAAATTTCAAGTCAATAGGTGAAACAGTTTGCGAGCTACAGGTGATTTAAAATCCTGGACAGATAAACGAACAGCCACGGTAGCGTATTATAGAAGACGATTGATAAAATTCATTGTTTCTACATAAAAATGCGGTCATTTTACTTACAATGCAAATGTTTTCACATAACAAAGCTTGTTAGGCAGTTAATCTTTCCTGAAATTTGTGATTTCGCATAGGTTGTGATATATTGAGGAGTTAAGAAGTTTATTGCGTGACAACATCAATTTTGATGAGCTGTCTATAGATCATTTTCGATTAGAGAATTTTTCATATAAAACAAGTTGGTTTCACGCTGTCAGTTTATTAAAAATAAAGAAGAAAACATTCTAATGGTTTCCAAATGTTACGAAATATCTATAAAAATCTTCACTTAGATGTGATTATTTTTTCTTCTTGTGAGAGATTATTCTCCAATATGAATTTAGTAAAGAGTTCTCTAAGAACCTGCCTGACTCAGGAAAACCTTCAAAACCAGATGCGCATTGTTGTTAATGGCAAACCTTTAGAAGAGTATGACCCACTACCAGCTGTGGAATTCTGGCTGTCATCTGGCAACAGGCACATCACTCATAAAAACCTGACAAGTCATCAGCAATCCACTTCTGCAGGACCATCAGTCCAGGAACCATGCAGTTCAGCTCAAACAGAAATGAATAGCATTCAGCCCATGCTGTCTGAGATGGTAAAGATTCTTGGGGGAGAAGATGTTGCAAGACAAAAGCTGAAGAACATGGCAAAAAACGAATCAGGACAGTGTTCTGTTATGTTATGTAACTGTAATATGTGAAACAGAACTAGTGTAGCTATAATGAAGGCATTGTTTATTAGTGAGTTAAAATGATAAGAGAATCTTTTATATAATGTTCTAGAGCAAGGTGGCAAAGTACTACTCCCTGAAAGAACTTTTTTCAGTTTTAAAATGGAAGGCAGTTTTGGTATCAATAAAAGAGATCAGAAAAAATAAACTATTTTTCACTTCTGTTATTTGTTTATGGCAAGTGAATTTAACTGGCGGACAAGTGGATTTTCTAAGTTTACTTGTCCGTGGACAAGTAGAAAAAAGTTTGATTTCTACACCCCTGATGACACTGTAAAATATTTTTCCTCCAAAGCTGTCAGTTACCTTTTGCCCTCTCTGCTTAAAGTTGGACAATGTAATGGGCCATTATTGAGCATTAAACAGGGCATTAGGCATATATACTTATCTTTTAAGTGCTTCTTGACGAACCATGTTTAGCTTACATACAGTATGCATCACTCCTAAACATCCCTCTTCGTTTAAACTACTTAAGCCGTGATCTTCATAAATTGCTGATTTATCAACACTTTTGGGATTTGCTTCTATGTGAAATACATTTGAGCACAGGTTGCTGTTTTCTCTATTTGTCCCCATTTTTAGTCTAATGAATCCGGGAACAGTATCAGAGAAAGATAATTTGTGTGTCTAAGATTTATGCCATACATTTTAGTCTGAATATGTAAACAATTGCACTGTTAATTGCAATTGCAATGTTAAAAGTATAAAAGGTCATATCAAGTTTCCTACTTTTATCTTAGTTTTAGTATCTTCACCTGCATTGTTGTTTCTTAGCAAGTATGTTTATTTTAGTTCTTCTTTTTCATGTTGAAAGTTAATATGATTGAGTCACATGCAGGCACGTAAAGTGGCGCCCCTAGAGATAAGGAGGATACAATGTCTGCTTTGAAAGTGAAAATAAGTTAATGTGAACTTCTTTAAGCAGGCACACCAAAAAGATGAATAGATTCATGTTTTTTGATAAAAGATATAGATATGCATATATTAACTCTTCAATATTTCTGTTTAATGAGCCCCTTTTATTCTTTACAGTAACTGGTTTTAGCATATAACTGCTTTCAGCTTTTCCTGACATTTGCAACTAAGCCAAGAACTATACTTCTATGCTGAATTTAGGAATTGCTGTCTGGGCAGTCAATGTGGCCCCTAGACCATGTTTATAGCAAGTGGATTCCAATTAGCTGAAATAAAAATACACAGCCTATATACCAGGAGTATCAAATTCAGTTTTATTAGGGCAGAAAATAACACTTTGTACACCCAATGCAGGCTGGAGTATATCAACAAACAACTACCACCACATTTTCTCTATAGACAAGATGTACAGGTACATCTTTTCTCATCATAGTCATATATTCTGCCTCGTATCTCTCTTGAAACTGATTTCCATCTTTATCAGCTTTTTTTTTTTTTTTCTCAGAAAGTAAAGTAGGTTAGGAAAGGTACCAATGGCCACGGGACAGAAATCCGCATCAAATGAAAAAACTATGTCAGTGCATGAAGTTGAGTGAGGGCAGCAGTCTGGACACACGCAAGGCTTTGTAGCTAATGCAGTGTAGATCTGTTTACACTTAGATTAACATACATCACATTAAAATGGTACTTCAACAAATTAAAAAACAGGTGTAAACATGCTGGTGATAGACCACACAGACCACATTCTGAACTGGTCATAACGGATAACAATCACATTTAGCATGAGTGGATATGCAATTGTGCTTTTTATCCACATGCATAGTTCAAGTCAGCAGAAAATACGATAGTTGTTTATGACAGTGGCTGTAGTCAGACAAGCTGCAAATTTTGTGGCCAACCATGACACCTGTGCAGCTTTAAAAACTGAGCAGATTGTCAACAGGGGACTGTATAAAGTTGAACTACCATCATGAAACTCTAATCACTCCAAAACATTGAACGTGCCACCTTCTTTTTGCATTTTCTTGCTGGGTCATTATTAGCGGTCAGTTTTCATCATGGCTGTATAGGTTACTATCCGCGATGCGCAGTGCTGCACAGGGAAAAAACTGGAGATACATTTTAATACCAGATGTAAATGTAAATTATATATGGATACAATCTGTATATGAAACACATGTTAAAAGGAGTTTTTGAGAAAACTAATGGTCATCTTGTGCCATATGTGACATGATTTGTATACTGATGTAGCAGGGCACCTTAAAAAAGGTCCAAGGATGGGATTTGGACACGGGCCTTAAGTTGGACACCACTGCTCTATACTAATTCAGTACAAAGTTTGTCCATCCTAATAAAGATGATTCTTTAGATAGTTTCCAATGGAATAGAGCATAATTCAAAGGCTCGATTCAGTTTAGCTTTGTGATATATAAAGCTCAGCATTTTTTGTGTAGTACTACCCAAAGTAATTGTGTTCATATCTTGAAATATGTTAATCTAAAGTCATATGTTTTACTTGTCTTCACAAGGTGGAGTTTGAAGCAGTGAAGCATGAGCTGAAATGCAGAGACGAAGAGCTGGTGCTTTTGAATAACCAGATTGAAGAAATGAATCGTCTGCGAGAAATCTCTGAACGACAGCTTGAGGAAGCTCTGCATACCCTTAAAGAGGAGAGAGAACAAAAGAGCAGCCTGCGTAAGGAACTGTCAATGTATTCTATCAATCCCTTTGACTCCCTCAGCAACCTTCATCTTAATCTGGAGGGTCTGGAAGAGAGTCTTCAAGATGGCCAAGAAGACAGTGGCTTTAACAGTTGTGGGATATACCCTCCCAAAATCAATGGAGAGCACATACACCGTATCTCAACTCCACGGAACAGTGATGTTTTCCGGCCTGCACCCAGCCTGGTCTCAGATCTGCTTAGTGAGTTGAATCTTTCAGAATCTCAAAGGCTTAAACAGCAACTGCTCCAGGTAAGATGATATGATATTACTAACTTATAAATGTTAATTTGTTAGCAAAAGCATAAGATAGTTATGCTTTACCTTGTCTACCATTACAGTGTCACATGTGGGTACGTTTTGATTCTCATATGACCTGTCACAAGTCACCAGGGGATGTGATATCTTAATAGCAAAATGTAGACCTCAACAGTATTTTTGTTTTCCTGAACCGTGTTTAACATCTTTTTTAGCTGTAATATTCCGGCAGGTTGTTCATTAATGCATTTCACAATAAAAAATTAACAATATAGTAGCTACTGCCCACTGTATGTATGAAAATGGACATGAGACAGAAAGGATGAAAGAAGTGTATTTAAAGTTTGTCTATTGATTGTGTAATTGCTTTTTTGAGCTTTGCAGTCATGTTTACAAAAGAAAACTTGGTATTTATCTTTTCAATTACAGTTGCAAATTAAAGAAAAAAGTGCATAAAGACAATGGGTTAGGCCTGTACCTAAAACATAGAAGCATATAAGATCAATTTAAGCAACAGTAAAATTTAAATGTTGTGGCAGGAGGCTGGGGGTCTGACCCAGCCAGGATGCCTGGAAGGACCGGAAAACAGTCTATATGGCACGAGGGGGCAACTGCCCTGGATAGTGTGGGGACCACGGGGACGGGGCGAGGAGGCTCAAACCCATTGGGGCCCGTGGCCACCACCAGTGGGCACCCCAAGCCTCATAGAGCCCGGGAGATCTGCACTTCTGCCACACCTGGGAAGGTGGAGGAAGGACCTTCCAGGGATGCCCAGAGTGCTTCCAGGTGCTCATGCGGCACTTCCGCCACACCAGGAAGTGTCGCCAGAAGGACTTCAGCGAGCACCTGGAGCACATCTGGGTGACTGTATAAGGGGCCGCCTTCCTACAGTTGGGGAGAAACAGTCGGCCCACAGACATTGAAAGACCCGTGATTTGTGGTGATTGGTGCGGGAGCACTGTGTGCTGTGCGGGACTGTGTTGGGGACTAAAATGTGTTTTATAATAGTACCGGTGTCTGTCTGATGGTGTTCGGGCTAGCTCTCAAAATGTTTATCATCAGTTTTTGGATAACTACTTCTAAGAAAGGTTTCAGTTAGACATACAGTATGTACAGTGCTATGTAAAAGCACAGTATGTTCTCCTACGTGCTTTTTGTTAACAGCTGTAGGGAACTTGGGAGGAAAAAAAATCTGCGGTTTGTGCGAGATTTTTGTCCTTTCATGCTTACTGTAGGTAATGGCTCTGTTTAATGGGTGGTCATCATCACCTGAGATGAGTTCCACTTTCTTCATGCATATTCTTCTGAAACAAGTCTTGCCAAGTCATTTATATTGGCCTCAATCAGACAAACCCCTGGCATTGCTTTAAATTTTGAATTATTAGGCCAATTTCTCGGCATTGATGTCAAAATTGATGACAGACTTGATGCTAGTGTGATTAAAGTATCTTTCTGTCTGCTTTGAACAATTTGGGTTTATAGAGGAGTTCATCTTATTGCAGTTGGATACCTTTTGTGTTAATATTACAGTTTTAAAGTTTATTTTTTGTACATTACTGAAAGTTACTCTTAGCCCTTTTGTTAGCTGAAATATTATATGGTTTTTTTATGCATAGTTCTTCATTTAGCTTGTAATGGAGAAAAAAATAATCTTTTTCACAGTTCTTTAAAAAATGTTTTCATTCACACTCTTCAACTTCCATCCATCCATTTCCCAACCCGCTGAATCCGAACACAGGGTCACGGGGGTCTGCTGGAGCCAATCCCAGCCAACACAGGGCACAAGGCAGGAACCAATCCCGGGCAGGGTGCCAACCCACCGCAGGACACACACAAACACACCCACACACCAAGCACACACTAGGGCCAATTTAGAATCGCCAATCCACCTAACCTGCATGTCTTTGGACTGTGGGAGGAAACCGGAGCGCCCGGAGGAAACCCACGCAGACACGGGGAGAACATGCAGACTCCACGCAGGGAGGACCCGGGAAGTGAACCCGGGTCCCCAGGTCTCTCTTCAACTTTGCATTCTTAATTATTAATGTCAATTTCTTATATTTATACAAGATACCACCATTAAATCAAAGTCTACCTCAGTGGTTGATTTTTTAATCACCAGTAGCTCTTTGTTTTGATACTCTTTTTTTACTTTATTTTTTGTACAGAATCAATATTTTTTGAATCAATGTTTTTTAGTGTCCCATTTCATAGTACCCAGTTGACCAAACAATTTAGCTTTCTTTCTGCACTTTACATGTTCTGAATATTAAATTTCATATTTGTCTAACACCTCTATTAGCTCCCTTTTGTCGAGTATGAATCACAAAACATATATATCTATTCATGTTTTTTTACATATTTTCTGTCTTGAGCAACCACATCCTTCCTTTATACGCACTGCAGTGGAACACCTGAACAAAGTCACATAACTGTATTTGTAACTACTTTAGTGATATACTGTATGTGCAGGGTTATCATTGTATCCTTGCAGTTAGTTACCTAGTAACAAACTTTGATCCACTGTGAAGAAGAATAAAATATATTTCTAAAATTGAACATTCTTTCCTATTAGCAACATCCACAGTACTAAAAGTGTCTATATATTTTTTTTATTATTCTTTCTTTTTCCTTCCTTTCATGTTTGTCTCTTTCTTTCATCTTTTCGCTTTTTCTTCTTGTACTGTTAGCAATTTTCAGCAGTTGAGGAATTTAAAATTATCTTCTGCTTTCTGAAAAATCATTCATTTTTTATTCTCAACGGCAACAGACCAATTTACAGCATGTTTAGTTGTGTTTTCTCTGACTGTTCTAATTTTATTTGTTTAGCTAATTTCTTCTTCAAACTTTGGCTATAATTGTGTTTTGAGGGATTATTGCCCTGTGATAAACTAGTCTGCAAATCCTTATGCTTATTAGCTAGCCAAAACCGCAGCATGTGATGAACATAGACTTTCTCTAATAAGATTTTTTTTTGGTAGGGGAGCATGCAAGATTGTAGTTCTGATGACTGTATTGCTTTAGTCATACATAGTCTCATGATTGTTTCTTGTTTTTGTAATTCACTGAGGCCTTGGTTTATGTTTATCTTCTATAATGCTGACACCTTTATTTAGTGTAATTTGCTCTTTGGTAGACCTTTAATATTTACAATTTATTATTATAACTTAACCTGGGGTGTCTTATGCCCGCAAATTTCAGTGGGTTTTGATTAGGATATGTGATATCCTCTTACATTCCAAGATATTCTTATTATGCTGAGTGACCGGTCTTAATTGCTTTGCTATGCATGTCCATTTTCTTTGCATTTCAAAGTAGACTGATATCCTCTTCAGAGATTTTCCCAATCTTGTGTTAATTTCTGCTACCATAGTCTACAGCTACCCATAATTCTAAATATGAATTTAATGGGTTAGAATTTTTAATGTAGTAATTAATGCAAACATAATCAGTTTTGTTAAAAGCCTATTGATAAATGTGCTGTATACATTTTAGTAAATATTTAGTAAATACAGTACTCCATCCATCCATCCATTTTCCAACTTGCTGAATCCGAACACAGGGTCACAGGGGTCTGCTGGAGCCAATCCCAGCCAACACAGGGCACAAGGCAGGAACCAATCCCGGGCAGGGTGCCAACCCACCGCAGGACACACACAAACACACCCACACACCAAGCACACACTAGGGCCAATTTAGAATCGCCAATCCACCTAACCTGCATGTCTTTGGACTGTGGGAGGAAACCAGAGTGCCCAGAGGAAACCCATGCAGACACGGGGAGAACATGCAAACTCCACGCAGGGAGGACCCGGGAAGCGAACCCAGGTCCCCAGGTCTCCCAACTGCGAGGCAGCAGCGCTACCCACTGCACCACCATGCCGCCCTAAATACAGTACTCAAATACTATAAATACTACACATTATGTAACTTATTTGTATTTTCTGATACTTTTAGATTTTTTGTTGTTGTCATAGGGCCTTGTTAATTTTTGAAAATAAAATGTTTTAAAATTTCTTATAGGATAACATGTAAATCTTAGCTTTCTTTTATACAGGTGGAGAAGGAAAAAACAACCCTCATCAATTCTGTGCAAGAGTTACAGAAGCAGTTAGATATAACAAAGGAGGCTCTATCAGAGCAACAACATATGGTACACAAGTCAGTTCAACAGTTGGAGGCATTGCAGAGCTCCAATGACTTACTATTGCAGCATCAGAAAGGAAACAATATGGGGAGCAAGGGTTCTTGCCAACTACATGTCAACGGTGAAGAAAACCCAGAATTCCCATTTTCAACTAATGAAGAGCTTATACATCTTAAGAAGAATTTAAAAGAAGCAGAAGCCAGATTTAGTGCTCTAGAAACCAAATACAAAAATGAGAAAGACAGATGGAGGGGTGAAGCACAGGAGCTTGCTGATAAAATTTGTCAGTGTATCAAGATTAGCCGACAAGACCAGGACCGAATCTCTGAGTTGGAAAAAGAAATTGGAACAGCTCGTAAAGTGGCAACAGATACAGATGTCATTCTTGGTATGGTACAGAAAGAGCTGGTGGTATTCACAGAAGAGATGGCTAGCTTATATCACCATATTTGTATGTGCAATAATATAACACCAAATCGGGTCATGCTTGACTACTACAAAGAAGGAAGAGGCAGCCGCAGCTCCCTCAAAAAACGTCGTTCTTCTGATCTTTTAGGAAAGATGATGCTCAGCCCAGAGTCTCCAGTCAGTGAAAGTAGTCATAGTGGCGATTCTTCCCCTGTTGGAGGCAGCTCCAGCTCGCCTACTATAGACTTTAGAGACCCTTTGAATGCACGAAATCTAATAACTGTAGCAAGGAACCAGATTAAACATTTACAGGTATGCTATAAATTAATATATCCAAACTAGGTTTATGATTACTATTTAGTAGCCGAGACTACAGAAATAGACTGTAGCTTCTTATAACCCTATAATTAAAAAGAATTTTCAAAAAAATCTGTGGATTCTTAAATATTGCTGAAAATGAAAAACATGAGTTGTGCAGCAGTTGCCAATCCATATCCATAAGGAATGAAAAAATGTGGCTGTATTCTACCTTTCTACTAAATTATTATTTATATTTAGTCATTCTTTAGATTACAACTTGAATTTATAATACCATGTCAAAATATGTTACAAAGATTGCCCAATACAGTTTAATGCAACAAAACATTTGACTTTTGAATATACATGCTATATTTAAAATTTTTTTTTTTTTTTTAAGGTGGCCGTGGACCTTTCAAGACAAAGAGGAGGCAACTTTCCTGTTTCTTCTCTTTTGGGCACTGAAGCAGAACTAGACAATGCAGCACTCATGGAGGAGGTTTTAAAGCTGAAATCACTTCTCAGTACCAAGCGGGAACAGATTGCTACACTAAGGACTGTCCTCAAGGCAAACAAGCAAGTAGGCTGGTCAGCTTGTCTTCCGTGATGTATGCTTGTCCATTAACCTAAAAGGATTCCAATTGTTTTTACTCAGTTCCTTTTTTTCCTAACTAAAACCTTATCATTCAAGCTCTCAGCTTTTCTGTGTCCAGTTGTTCTCCACTCAATCTGTATATAATCTAAACAGATACTTCTCGTATTCATTTGATCACTAGTACTGAATGTATTGTGAGCTGCTGTACTTAACACAAACTCACTCACCATCCAAACTCAGACAGGCCGTGTGTGTTAATTATATAGGACCAAATTAAATGGTCCATGTAGGTTTTCTTGCCATTTGTCACAGGGTAGCTCCTCCAATTCCCCTTTCTAACTTTATTATCCACTTTCTTTAATATAAAAGCTAATATTCCAATCTTCTCTCTTTCTTTCTCTTTAAAAGTCTGTCTTACTGCTGTATGCTTACAGGAAGTTTGCAGCAAAAACAGTGTGTGCTAGCTCAGCTACCTTAACACTAGAATTACCAGAGCCTACGAAAAAACTTTTAGATCCGTCCCACCTTAAAGCACTTCTTAAATCTGTTTGCACCTTTCCGCCAGCATCTTTTGTCATCTAAATGTTCAGATAAAGACAAGCCAACTTAGAACGTGCACGAACTTCACCCAGCTCATGCCTTGATTGACTATCTGGGAGTGAAGTGGAGTTTTAGAGTTGAAATAATAGATCGTTATTTGGAACACACGCATTTCATGTGTGTTCTGTTTCTACAGTAATCTGTGTAAACACATTTTTAAAACAGAAACGTTTTTCATATTCTAGTAGTAAATGACAAAATGTAGGCATAAACTATATAATGTATGAAGCCTGAAGTCCAAATATAAAAGAAACACTTTCACAAAAGGTACAAATATAACAGAACAAGTGCGCATTTATTCAGAAATATAACTGCAGATAAAAAAAGCTGCCTTAGCGTGCGACATTGACACGCATTTACTACGACTGCCGCCGTCGCGCAACAGTATCAGTTGCTGACTTGGAATCAAAAGGTCACGAGTTCGATCCTGCACGACTCCCTTTTGAGAAATGAACTGCTCTTATTCTTACTATTTTAGAATAAAAACATACCTGTACATTTGATTTCAATCTGTAACAGCTGGCGTAATTTATGATACTTGTAAAGGTTAGCTTTGTTTTTTGTTTTTTTTTATTCACTTTTCATTCTCTCAGTCACGTTCAGGATCCCTCCCCCCCCCCCCCCCCCCATTTGAAACTGCTGTTTTCACATAAAGACGCGCTATAGCTCTGCAGTGTATTATGATACATACTATCGCCCCCCACCACCCAGGGATCTGACACACAAACGCAGGCGAATCTGCCTTCTTCGTATCTCACCGTCACTTGATTTTCTTTTTATTCAGTTTTATTGAGTGTTCCTACTCACGCTGAATTAGTGGTCCATGATGTCAAAAAAAAAAACCCAGAGACATAGGTATGTATGATATTTGGAATTATTTGTTTTATGACCTGTATAGTACATTTCGGAAAACTTTGTGGCACGGATGCAACATTATTCATATTATTCATATTCATTCGCATAACATCTTGCGGTTTGTAATCAGTGACCGCATGTTTTTTTTCCCCGATCTTGCCAGTCCCCACATGTTGCTGTATGCTGTTTCTTTTATATTCCAGGACATACAGAGGAAAGCATAGTAAAGAGCAGTAACTTCAGCGCTATATGCAATCATCAGACACTCCCCATCTGACACTGCTGTTTTCACAAGACGCACTATAGCTCTGCAGTGTACTTGTGACTGCATTCTCGTACCAATGCTTGCGAACTAAAGTGTCTGTGTGCACTTTTCGTGGCATTACACGTTTATTTTTTGTATCCAAATGATGCCATCTTTTGCCTTTATGCCTGGTGCAGCTGTGCTGTTCTTATGTTGGACTGGACGTTTCTTGCGGGGAGGGCTTCTGTTCTCTTTCTCTGATATAGAATCCTCATCTGGGCTCTCCTCTGTGTCTGTCTCGTCATCTTCTTCGATATCAAAAATAAGTTCCTCGCCACCGTCTGAGTCGCAATCATCCATTTCTTGCAGCAGAGCCAAAGCCTCTGAAGGGGACGACCTCCTCTTTCATGACAGAGCTGTTGCCATTGCGGTGTCTGCTTGCTCAAAATAATAATCAGGTACAACTGATTCACCTATGTTTGTGTGTCAGGTTTTATCTCGCCACATCGGAGAATTCCACATCTGAGAATTCCCTGTAATTTGCAGTTCTATTCATTATCTCAAAACACCCCTCGCATTCACAGTAATTCCCAGTTATGTCCACCACTCACACCCACGCCCACAACCATACAGAACTGATTCCACATCAGAGAATTTCTAGTTCCAGCATAAATTCACACCTGATCTGACGCTGTTCGTTTTCAAATAATAATAGATTAGTGCAAGGATGTTTTCACATATATTGTCTCTTTCTTTCAGGTGTGTAATAGAAACCACAGCATAGACAGAAGTGTGTACATTGTAACAGGTACACAGGTTGTAAATGTAGGAAAGACGATCCTTGCATGTGTGTGAACTGTTAACTTTTAACATTTGAATCTGATGATTGCATATAGCGCTGTCTTATTCAGTGCGCGCAAGAACATGCAGGTGGCCAGCTGCTGCGTGCTATAACATGCTGGCGGTGATCAACGCACATTTTAAAAAAAGAAAAAGACAAATATATGTGACGTTTTGAAGAAATCATTTTATGGCGCGAATAGTTCCAATCAGAAAACATTGTCGAAGTAATATTATTCGAAAACGAACAGCGTCAGATTGGGTGTGAATTTATACTGGCGCTGTTAGAGTCAGATCAGAAGCTGAATAAGCTCCTGTTCTGACTCTTAAGTAAAAAGGGTGAATTAATCAACAGAAATAACTGTGATCGACATTTTAAACTTAACGATTTACAGTACATACCAATTTATAAATTTTATGTCCATTTGAGGTTAAAAAGAAAAAAAGAAATTACACTTTCTCCCCAGCGGGGAATCGAACTCTAGTCTGTGAGGCACGGCAGGGTTGCTGCGCTCTGAGTCAGCAAATCTTAGCGTTACGCCACGGAAGGTGTTGTATTGTTCTTAAACCTTTTGTGAAAGTGTTTATTTGATCTTTGGACTTCAGGCTTCACACATTATATAGTTTATGCCTACATTTTGTAACATTTATTACTAAGATATGAAAAAGTTTCTGTTTTAACAATGTATTTACACAGATTACTGTAGAAACGGAACACACATGAAATGTGTGTTTTCCAAATAATGATCTATTATTTCCACTCTAAAACTCCAGCAGTTCAGTCACTCCCACTTTAATTCTGTCTGCATTTTTGATTTGTGCCATTGAATTCTGGAATTACTTCTTATTTAATTGCTGGGCCCAGTCATATTATTGTTTTTCCCTATGGTCATGATAAAGGTGTCATAAATTATTAGTAGATCTGTTTCTGTTGTGGTAAAAACACTGAATTCTGTTTGCAGTGGTAGTCTTTTTATTAAGCTTAGTAATGGGAAATTTTGCTTTTTTATTAGTTAATTTTAGACCTATTCATGATTAATTATTAATTAATTATTTCTGCATGAGTTGTACAAAATTATTTATGCCTTCTAAGCTTAATTTAAGTGTTTTTGTTCTGGCTCATAGCCTCTGAGAAGCATTCTTCATTATCTGTGAAAATCATTGTGTAGTTAAACAACTCTTTATAAAGTTATCTCAATTTAAGTTACTTAAAATGTAACTAAGTCAAGACCATAGTTGTAAGTGATGTTGTCAGGCACTTGTTTTAGAACTGTGGCACACACGCTGACAATGGTGAAACAAAATTACCCACCTGTTGAATGATATTAGAATGCCTGTTATTTCTAATCCACTTAAGACACTGTGCGAAATATTGCTAGAGGGGTTAATATTGCACAGTCTAAACTTTTGTGATATCTTATACTACATTACTCACTTGAATCTTAATCCAACCATTATAACACAGTTGTAAAAGGAGGACATTTCTATTTAAAATCAGAAAACATCTGATTTTACATGTAAGGAACTGTTCAAACCTTCTTTAGAATTTGGCACGTGTCCCGGTCTCTATTACCTATTTAGATGCTTCAGTATCTTTAAATAGTAACTACAATATGGATTATCCAATTTCATAGCTGTCCAGTTGGGTGTTAATATGGATCCTGAACGCGACTGAGAGAATGAAAAGTGAATAAAAAAAAAAATAAAACAAAGCTAACCTTTACAAGTATCATAAATTACACCGGCTGTTACAGACTGAAATCAAATGTATGTTTTTATTCTAAAATAGTAAGAATAAGAGCAGTTCATTTCTCAAAAGGGAGTCGTGCAGGATCGAACTCGTGACCTTTTGATTCCAAGTGAGCAACTGATACACGGGCCCCTACAGGGTTGAGCTTCTAAGCCCTGTACCTGTGGCCCCCAATTCAACCAGGGCGGTCGCCCCCTCGTGGTCTGGAGGAGGCATGAGCCCTCCTCCTGTCTCCCCGGGCGTCCCGGATGGCTAGGAATCCCAGCTGGGTGCCACAATATATATATATATATATATATATATATATATATATATATATATATATATATATATATATATATATATATATATATATATATATATATATATATATATACATATACACACACACATATTTTTTATCTATTATATAAAAAATCTTGGGTCGAGACGTGATCATCTCGGAGAGACACTTTGACGTCACGCGAGACTAGACATTACAACCTTAAGAAACGACCTGTGAGACGGTGACTTTTGCACGTCACGCCCTACTTACAAACAATTTTAAACAAGTCCACCAACATCTAACCTTGCAGTTGTTGGAATGCTTTTGACAGACACACTTCATGTCCTCCCAGCTCTTAAAAATGTTATACGTTCGAGATGGCATGTGAATGACTAAACGAAGAAGAAAGAGCAGCGCGTTGTAAAGAGACACAAAAGTGTTGGAGAGAAGAGAAGGCAAAAAAGGATGCACAAGAGAACAATAATAATCTATATGCAAATTCAAGAAAATAAGGAAAGTACTTATCAGCCCAGACGTCCCACAAGAGACACTTTAATGTCCTGCTAGACAAAGCAGTGAGACCAAAGGACAGCTGCTTTACATGCTTTTAAATGATCAACGCGCAGCGCAACAAGCAGAACACGCAGCTCGGCAGCAGGAGCAGAAAGACAGCAGCTGATCCGTCCACATCTCTTTAGCGTGCATTCAGTCCCTCCCCTTCACAACTTGAGTGGCAGGCACATGTCATGTCACAGGGAGGGGTTTGGTCTCATGAAGCCCTCTGTAGAGGGCTCTCCTGCTGCCCAAACCTGACACAGACAAATGCAGGACACAAGTTCAGCACACGCTTTTGGTTTTTTTTTTTTTCTCTTTTTCCTTGTGAGAAATGCCTTCCATCATTTTATAACTGCACAGCACAGTTCACCACACTAAACACAATATAAACTCTTTCCTTCTTCTTTCTCTCTCTTCGCCTCCACTCCTCCTACAGCAAGCTTTGTCCACCTCCTCCTGACCGTGGCTCTCAGAGTAGTGGCGGCTGGCTCATTTTATAGGGCACCCAGAAGTGCTTGAGGTGCTTGACAACCTTCTTCCGGCAGCAGTTCCGGGTGTGGTGAAAGTGTTGCCACACAGGGCTCGGCAGTGCTGTTTCAAACTCCAACTCCCCAGGAGCCCTGTTAGAGTCCGAGGTGCTGCTGCAACCCAGGAGGGCTTCCCTCTAGCATTCCAGGGGAGGTAATGCCCTGAATATGCTCTCTCCCCTGGTCCTTCCATTATATAGGTGTCCCAGCCAGGTACGGCACTATATATACTGTATGTGTGTTTGTGTAATGCAGTGTTGATTGACTCACTCATTCACTCTTCAACAAGAAGCTAAGAAGCTGAAATTTGGCAGGATAGTTCATCTAATGCAGTAGGTATCCACTAAGAAAGGACAATTTTGATATCTCAGATTTTAAGGGTTGAAAGAAAAGAAAACATAATAGTAATCTAAATACTCTGATGTATTTGATTGAAATTTGGTGACATTGTAGAAAAAAACAAAAACAGCATATATATATATCTTTTTATTTGTTGATATTTGTTATTATTAATGCTCTATTGCTGGGGTTCCCAAAATCGTTCCTGGGGACCCCCTGTGGCTACAGGTTTTTGTTCCAACTAGATTCACAATAAGTGATAATAATTGATCTCATTTAGTTAGCTGCTTTTTTTCCTCTTATTCTTCATTCAGAAAAGCACAGCAGTATGATTTTTACATTATAAGATATTTAGAAATATTTCTATTTTTTCTATAGTTTTAAATGCTTACCTCTTTTTTTTTGTTTTCTTATTATTTTTCCCTTATTTTTTGTAGTCTGCTCCCTTTATTGTATCCTAATAGTGACAATTAAAACAGTTAAAACAGAAATCTGGGTGAACAACACTAAATAATGAAAGGCTGTAACTGCTTAAGCATCACACCAACTAATTAGTCAATAATGGAAAGGCAGAACGGAGATCAGGATGAATATGCAGTAAATAAAAAGTAAAAAAAAAAAAAAAATACATTATCCACATATAACTGATTACTTTTTATTAAAATGTATTAATTAACTTACTTTTCTAATTTCTTCATTGACCCCCAAAACACAGAAACCGGGAAATGACAGCTCACTTAATTAGGCTTAGAGTCTAATTAAGAACAGAAGTTGGTTGGAACAAAAACCTGCAGCCCCAGTGGGTCCTCAGGACCAAGTCTGGGAACCACTGCTGTAATGAATGAGACATTCTAAAGCACCACAGAGCCGACAGTGAACACACTGATAAGTGAGGTGTGCTGGTTTATGCAAATGAAGGCTGTCTGCAGGAGCAAAGTTTGGGAAAGCTCAAAGAAGCCATGTTTAGCAAGTGCTTACCAGGTGCTGCAGCTGTGAGCTTAGTCAATTTCGTGCAACTGTAAGAAAGGTTTTTAATACATATTAACCTCACACCCCCATCATCTTATCTGCAGCCTTGTGCCATTGCAGAAGTTCAGACTACAGTTACCATTTGGAAGTACGCTACTCCAGACGATTTCATTATCACAAAGTTTAAAAGAGCATCGACAAACAGTGCATGCCATCAGTGGCAGCAACTGCTGCATTTTTTTTTCTTAGCCAATTCTGGATAAAAATATCATTGTCTTGCTATATTACAGCATTTATCTTAGAACAGTGTTTCTTAGCCTTTACAACCTTGGGACCTAGTTATTACAAGTTTAAGTTCCTTGCCAACTTATAGACCACATTTGAAGAGAGGGGATTTTTACCCATTTGTGAATCGACTTCGAAGACGAGTTGAGGGAATGATCACTGTTAGAAATGGGTAAAAATATCTCAGTGTTATCAGTCTCTTTAGTGGACCCAGGGGTGAATGAATGAACTTTAAATCTCTTTAAATCACCTTTGTAACATTACCAAATGCTGCTTTAATATGGAGTTCTGCTGCAATGTCTTTCACACCAGCACCTCCAAGGACTGTATGTAGCATGTTCAGCAGCTCATGTGAACTATTAAAATTAGCCCTTGGTTAAAAAATTCAAATATCATATACAGAAAAGTTCTTAGTTACATAGTACGTCTCATACATCTGATTAACCAATAGCACTACAACTATGGCCCATTGACTTAAGAAATTTCTTTGGCAAAGCCAAATAACACAGCTATATATAATGTGTGTGTACATATATATATATGTATGTATGTATATGTATATAAAATCCATCGTCTGTCTGTATGTCTGTCCGCTTTTCATGAGAGAACTACTTAATGGATTTAGATAGGGTTTTTTTCTATAACTTGCTTGAACATTTCGGTTGATTTTGCAACATCTCTTACCGTGCTAAGTATCATAGTTCGCTTGCGGCAGCAATTTATTAACGCAAATCAAAGAGAGAGGCTGTGGGCCAAGGGTAGGGGGAAGTGGGACCTCAAGAGTAGGGAGCCAGGCGAGCCATCCTCACTCATGCACCAGCCTCTGTTTGAGTCAGTCTACTTGTCGCCACGTGTTGGAGCTTTCCTTGCCTCCGCTTAGCTAACGATACCCGTTTGTTCAGCAGACATTATCACCTAGAGATTGTTAACAAGTAATGTTTGACGTTTTTGAGAGAGAGATCACAGCTACGTGTGTTTTAGAGGGTATCTGTTCATTGGCAGAGATATCTCAGCCACATGCTCTTCTCCACGCGTGGGGGACGCTCTCCTGTCAGAGGTGAACACAATCAGATACATGAGATGTCTGAAGAGCGTGCATCACGCCTCGTTGTGGATCAACAGCAGCATGCCTCTCACAGTAAACGTGAGACGTCTCAAGTGCATGCATCGCGCCTCACAGGATTTAGCATTGGCAAGAGGGTTTTAATCCCTTGCATTCCTCTAATCATGATGGACATATCCTTTCAATTCAAGAGATTACAGTTCCCGGTGAAGCTTTGCTTTGCAGTGTCAATTAACAAGTCCCAGGCACAGGCACTCAAGTTGGCAGAGGTTGATGTTAGCTCACCATGCTTCTCGCATGGTCAGCTTTACATTGCTTTCTCACGGGTTAGTTCCCCAAGAAACCTATATGTCTGCGCCCCGATAACAAAACCAAATATATTGTATATCAAGAGGCCCTCGGATAGAAAACCTATCAACATAAATTGTTCTCGGTACAAATCACTTTTTTTTTTTTTTTTATAATTGATTTTTAAAGTTTGTCCTGTTTCACTACTACATGGGTGGAGCCGCTTGGGACAGCTAGTATTCTTATAAAACAAAGAACAGGGAAAATGAAAAAGAATGTGAATTTTGAGTACCATTGAATTAATCTTGCGGAAATTGTAATTCATCTTAACAAATGATGGAGGCAGACTGTTTACTTTTGAACACTGTTTGAATGAATAGGTCTGTGGAGTTTTGACTTTATTTTATCTACAAGTTATTATGCACAATGGTGATTCAGCCTATTACTAAGACATTTTGCATTAAGTTAAAAAATGTTCCTAAGATATGTTTTAGTAACAAAAGGTTATTCAAGGACGAGGTGAAGTGCATTAGAAACAGTAAATATACAGACATTGAAATAGTGAATCCTCTTAGCTTGTACTTCTCTGAAGTTTACGTAAGTGAAAAATTTGATAACCATCCAACAATAATAGGGACTGCCAAACACATATTTAATGTTTTGGGAATTGTAGGAGGAGAAGTGCTAGGCAGAAATCTAACAGGTTGCCCAGACCAATAAATCTTAATCCTAGAAACTGCACACTGGGAAATTCTTAAGGACTGGAGACAAGCATATATTATTCCAGTAACTATAGGTCAGTAACCTTAACTTAAATAATGGATACAATAATGGAAGCAATTGTTAAGGAAAGTACCAAGCATCTTGTGGTAAACTGAGCATTAGCAAACATTCAATATGAATTTAGATGGAGGAGATCATGTTTCACTAATATGCAGGTAATTTATGAGGAATCAACAAAAACATATGGTCAGACAAGTACACATGATGTTATTTATTTGATTTTCAGAAGGCTTTTTATAAGGGCCCACATGAGAGTCTACTGATAAAACTGAAAGTAGTGGGAATTCAAAGCTCAGTGTATAGATGGTTACAGAATTGTCTTAGACACCAGAAACGAAAGCTTAATCATCACAGATGGCCAGGAACAGAGTTTAGGTTTGGGCAGATTGGTGGTAGGTTAAATTTAATTAAATAAGTATAAAGTGTTACATACAGAAAGTAAAAATGTTAGCTCTAAATGCAAAAAGGGAAGTTGAAAGTACACCATATGAGAGAGACCTAGGAGTCATAGTAAACTCATCACTGTCTACATGCAAGTCAGCTATATAATGCACAGGTGAGACCTCACCTAGAGTGATTTACAGTATGTAGTATTGGTCTCTACATTACACAATAAATACACAGCACTAGAACAAGTCTAGAGAAGCTAGGCTGATTCCAGGACTGAAAGGTATGAGCTTTGGGTAAAGATTGAAGCTGCCAAACCTTTCAGTTTAAGCAAATGGAGATTAAGAGGTAACATGATTGAAATTTTTAAGAATTATTAAAAGAATTAGTACACTAATTCAATAAAGTAACACGCTGTTACTTTAAAATTTTGTTCAGCCATAATTGATTAGAACTGTAGAAAGGAAAACCCTTGAGCAGAACTATTGATATAGCATAAAATATTGAACATTTTAAATGATTTAAAACCAGTTTGTTTTGAATGGTGTTAACATTTGTATGCTTATTCTTTCAGTTTATATTTGCTGCTTATCTCTGACTTTGAAATATGTTTTCATCTGTAACTCTGAAGCAGTTCATGTATTTCAAATTCTAACTTTTTTACAATAATAGAGAAATGCAGTTAAATTCTGAACTAGTTTATCAGAACACACTTGTAACAAATGAACTGATTACATTGCAGACTGCTGAAGTGGCATTGTCTAACCTGAAAGCTAAGTATGAAAATGAGAAGTCTTTGGTATCAGAAACAATGGTGAAGCTGAGGAATGAGCTGAAAGCTCTAAAAGAGGACGCTGCTACCTTCTCTTCCCTAAGATCCATGTTTGCCAGCAGGTGAGTCTTTTGTAAATATGTGTTGTTTTTATTTTGCTGTTCTGCGCTTTTTCAGTTTTTTAATCGGTGCCAGGTCTTGTTTAACAGTTTTGGTCATTGATTTGTTATGATCATGCATGTAATAACTAACATACTAAATGCAAGCATTTCTGCAATCTGCTTTATTAGCAGTATAAGTGATACTGCCAGATAATCATTTAAGTGTTATTTGTTCTAGTTGTTTACAGATGCATTTCCTTTTCTGTTTTTTATTTCTTGCTCGTTGTCTCAGTGTGGGATTGTCAGGTGACAATGGGGGTGGCATTGTCCTTTTTTGTTTTTGTTTTGGAAATCATTTATTTTTGCATCAATATTTAATGTATTCCTTTTCGTTCTGTTAATGAAAAAAATGCTGTTCAGTTAAATAGTGATGAACATAGCAATAAATGCATCTTATTTTAAGTGCAGAATAAAAATATGTATCTTGTAAAGAGGTATAGTAGTAGTTTCTCTTGGGTGTTTAACTCTTTGTATAGGTTTATTATAAATTTTCACACAACAAATGACTGTTGAATTGAAGGATTATTTTGAAATGGTCATATAACCAGTCTGCCTGCCAGTTTTTATCCTAATCTTCATGTGTTTATTTGTGTTGTATTAATAGTATTTCTTATGCATGCTGAATTCTTTTGTGGCTAATTGTACTTGTAAAGGGTTGTTTATCAGTTATTTACAGGTTACATAAATACCTAGAGAATAGTAACAAGAGTTAAGCCTACCAAGGTGAAAGCGTAAGAGGATGATTCCTATAATAAATATTTTATCAGCATTCAGAATCACTAAAAATAACCCACCTGCAGTTAACATTGTGTTTACCTTGTCTTTACAAAAAAACTCTGCATTAACATGGTAGTGTTGTTTTGTAGTTGCAGAACATATTTGCAACTTGCAAGAACAGAAGGCAGAGTTCATATTTTTTCTAAAGAAATAAATAAAATGGTCACCTTTTAAAGACATTCAGTTTAAAGGTTATATAATAAAAAGAATTTAAATCCATTCATCTCTGTATGTAGAAGAGGGATGCAGATTCTCAGAACTCGGTTACAGTTTTTTTCTGCGTTGTTTTTCTCATAATCATGTGGGCATATGAAAATTGAGCCTTTCATAAGATAGTCAGTGCTGTATGCTTGCCAGCTGAAGCCAAAACTGAAAATGATACAAATGCTGAGATAGACAAAAGTAGAAACAGTAGTTATTAGCTATTTTATTTCTGAATTCATTTGCATGTCACTTCTAACACGAATCATAGAATTAATTGCCTGCTGACAGGTTAAATAGATTAATATAACATTTATAACCTGTCAAATATTATTAATTAATATGTTTAGTTATTCCAACTTTTCAAAAACCAATATATTAAACATCATATATTGAAAGACAAACAGGAATTACTAGGAAGTCGTAACATAGAGATTTGTAAATGATTATTCAAAAACTTGCATTCTGTATACTTTAGGCATTACCAGAGATATTAAAGGTCAGCAAGTTAGATGCAAGTGATTAGATTTACTGTGAGTACCTTAATGTTTTGACTTACCAGTTTTAGGTGCATATTCCATCATGACTGTATAACCCAAGTATGACTGTTTGCTGCATGTTTAAATTATTACAGAATGCTATTAGTTAATAAAGTATTTATTAACAGAAGGAGAGAGCTGTTTATTTCGTTCTAACCATGTACATTGCCAGTCAAAAGTTTTAAAACACCTCAGTTTTTCCAGTTCATATTTAATTAGTTGAAATGCATTGAATGACCTTAAATGGTGAGAAGGTGAGCAGAGGTTTAAATTTAAAGTTTAGGTTAGCAAAAACTAAAAAATAGGAAAATTCAGAATATTACAAATGGGCCTTCTTCAGGGAACAACTAATAGGTTACAACCTACATATATTCTGCAGTAGTTAAATTAAGCTTTGCAAGTCAAAGCAAACAATTTGTACATGTGTCCCAACTTCTGTTGATTATTTAAAAACCCTCTGTCTTAACGTAGAGTTGGAACAGACTGTGCCACTACACCTTCTGAAGTACAACTTGGACAATATTACAATGTAGAAAATTGTAAATTCCAGTGATAATGGCAAGAAAATGACAATTGACAAATTAAATGAGACAGAGCATGATAGCACTTAGAAGTGTAGGCCTTTCATTTAAAGAAATTGCAAATAAAAATCAAAGTGTCAGTGATAACAGTATCCTATACAATCCAAAGGCAGTTGGAAACTAGAAGAAACTCTAGGAACAGATCTGGCAGACCCAATATTCACACCCCAATCAGAAGACAAGTTTCTGAGGATCGCCAGTTTGTGTGTAAGCGCCTCACAGCACAACAGCTTTTCAAGCACAGCTTAACAGTGGTCAAAAAAAGCAAATCTGAGTTTCTACTGTGAAGAGGAGATCTTGTGCTACAGGTCTGACAGGACAAGTAGCAGTTAGAAAGCCATTCCTTTAAGGACAACATAGGGCCTTGGAAATCAGAATCAGAATATCTTTATTGTCATTGTAACAAATACAACAAAATTAGGTGCAGTCCCTGTGATGTCAAAATATACATAAATATAATTTAAAAAGGATAAGAAGAAATAAGGTAGAACAGAAACATTCAACATAAGACCTTAATTGCACATGAACACTATTGCACAAGATGTCATGTATTGCACTGCTGCATTGGAGGTGATTAGGTGGCATTCAGTGCCCTAATAGCAACAGGGTAGAAACTGTTATTCAGTCTATTAGTCTTTGTTTTGATGCTCCTATATCTTTTGCCAGATGGCAACAGTTGGAACATGTCATGAGCGGGGTGTGAGGAATCTTTTAAGATATTTTCTGCTTTCCTGAGGCAGCGAGAGCTGTGCAGTTCATCCAGAGAGGGTAAAGAGCAGCTGATGATCTGCTGGGCAGTCTTTATGGTCCGCTGAAGTGGACTACTGCAGACTGGAAGGAAGTCTTATGGACCGATGAATCAAAATTTGAAATTGTTAGTTCATCGCTCAGGGTGTTTGTACACCATTGAGTTGGTGAAAGGATGGTTCCCCAGTATGTTACGCTAGCTGTCAAACATGGAGGAGGAAGTGTGATGGTCTGGGGTTATTTTACTGGAAGCAGAGTTGGTGACTTGTAGAGAGTGATTCGCATTATGAATCTAAAGGGTTACCACAGTTTGGCTGTTATATCAGCAAAAGTTGGCTACTTTGATGAATCAAAAATTTGAATAACATTTTGTACACTTAATGATTCCTTGACTTATTTTTTTTATTTGCCGTTGTTTATGTGGTCTATGTCTTGATTTCATGAAACATTATGACATTAAACTTTGTGCATTTCCATAAAAAATTAAAAAACTGAGGTGTTGTAAAGGTTTTGACCAGAGTGTATATTTTCCTATTCAATTTTTAACTTTAAAATGTTTTGTAAAAGGCTTGTGGGATTTTAACCAAAAGGTAACAGCAATATTTCACCATTACCATATATTTCACATTGTCAAATTAATATTCAGCTAGGCCTGCCAGTGATTTGTTTTAAAAGCATCACTGTTGCCAGGATTTGAGAGTTGATTCTTTCTAATTCACTCTGTTATAGTGAACCCACCTGGCCTTTTTAATTTTATGTTTTTAAAAAAGCAGATATTAATACAAAGTTACAATAGTCAAGTAACTTAGATGTCATCATACTCTATGTACTTAGCTCCCATTAAAGGAAAAATATATATATTTTTTTACAAATCACACTAGAAAAATAAACTAACATTTTGCTTTTTTCTAGAGAGTTAAAATGTGATTGTGGGAACTTCTAAAGGCACTATATTTAAACATATACATGCATGCATGCTCTTGAAAGGATTCTTGCAGCCCGGAATTTAATATTTGTATTGCATTTGTGTCAGAATATTTTTTTACTTTTATATCAGGAGTCATTTTTACTTTTGTGCTTTCTCTCTTTCTCTTTCCCTTTCTTCTCCCTTCATTTTGTCTGTTGTCTGCTTCACCTGGTCATCTTATTTTTCATAGAAAAATTTCTTTGTCAGTCATTTCAGAAGAGCACAGTAGACTGCACTAAGCATCAATAACTTCTGGAAACTGAACTCAAAGCCATCGTTTTGCACCTGCAAACCAGTTTTCTTTCAAGAATGTTTGCCTGAATTTGTAAATGTAATGCTATGTGTTTATTTTTAATCTGTTTTTTGGATAGAGCTTATCTTGAAATCTGCTCTGAAACCGTGGCTTGGAATTAGGAAATAAAGCCATTTAAGAACTATATTTAGACATTGCACTATCTGCCAAAAATATGGTAACAGTGGGTTGTTTATTTTAATCTTGTGTTTGTTAGTTCATTTATGTTTTAAGAGTTATATAGGTTTATATGTGTGTGCGTCTTTATCTGATTCCCCCTACCATGTTTCTCCAGTCCTTGACTTTGTTTGTTAGAAACAGAACACCAAGTGAATTTGATATTTTGTATCTTGTCTAGGGGAGTAGACATACAGTTGGGATCTTCATAAAAAGAATTTAAACAGAAAATCCCACAGTTAGGAAGGCATGTGAAATAAAGGTCCTATTGAGTGTAGTTGTATTTGTCTGTTACAACGTTTTTTGAATGTCAAATATTAAAATTTTCTATGCAAATGAATACTCTGAAGTAGTCATTTGTGGTTTGTACCTGTTTATTTTGGAGAAAGGGAAAAAATGTTTATTGTTTACAGTTCAAGGAACAGTTTTATTTATTTATTTTCTGAAACCCACTTAATCCCAGTGCAGCATTGTGGGAGGGGCAAAGACTTTACCAGTAGCACAAGGCAGGCACCTTAAAGTGCCATCAAGGATTTCATTGAAAAGCATAAATATGCTGTGAGGTAGCCTACTTAAGTCCATGTTTATGTGACACTATTATTGTTATAATTCAGTATATGTGGATATAAGCTTAAAAGTTGTCCTTGGTTCTTATAGATCTGTGTTTAATCTTTCCTTCAGTGTAATTCAGCCATGCAACCTTAGAGCTGTCAGAAATAATAATTTATTACCATCTTCAGAGTCTTTGGAACACTGCTGGCTCAATTACCAAGTGATATCCTTTTTTTCCTCTCGTGCCATTTCGCTCACTATACGCTTTTTTTTCCTCCTGTCTACAACAGCAGTAATATTCTATTACAAGCAAATTCTTGTTGTAGCTAGAGATAAAAGACTCATTTTATTTTAGAAGCTTTATAAGAAAATAAAACAGAAAACCCCTGGAAAAAGATCAGCAGAGAGAAAGTATAGTTAGCCTTTCTGTCATCGTTTTTAGTTCAGAAATAAAAGTCTTTATCATTTCACAAAGGTAATGTACCTCATTCTAACAATAAACTTTGAAGGTATTATGCTTCTATTTATGTTAACCTGGAGAAGCAGTGTTTTTGGTTTGTTGATCAAATTATAAATTTGAAGAATTTACAGAATCTTTCATTTTGTTTTGCCAGTCTCAACTATTCTATTGGAAATTAACATACATTAGATGTAAATTAAAAATCTGTCATCACACCCTTGCTTTTTTAGGGTTAGTGATTCCTTAGTAAAACTGGCTTTAAATTTTTAACAGGTTTAAGCACATTAGATCAAAATCTTTGAAATGTCTTTGATTATGTGTAGTGCTGTAGTTCCAAATGTCAGATGTTTAAAGTGGTTGCTTATTTGGATATTGGAAATTTTGGAATTCTTACCAAAAGATAAACTTACAATACAACAATATTGATTGAGTTTCAGCCATTTAGTGTTGAAGGGAAGAATCAGAGTGATTTGAAAATATTATAAACAAAACATATTCAAGTGTAAACACATATTTTTTCTTCTCAAATCACTACCTACTTTGACATTTAATCTTTTTACAGAGTATGTGCAATATGCCAGGCAATGTGGCAGTTGTACCAATGGCATTGCAAAGATTATCCAATCTTCATGAAACACATTGAACCCTAAACAAGTCAGTTAAATTACTGGTGCTTCAAATTTGGAAGTAAATTTAGGTAATTTGAAAAATGCATATAAAGATGAGAGTAGTACGTGTCGACACTGTCTTTTCGTGTACCCACCAGGTACCAGAGAAGCACGACATTGCACAAAAATAATCCCAAGCTCTGGTTTAAGTAAAGAAAAGAAAATATAACCTGTTGTCTAATCATGTATTAAAATATGTGTGTGTGTATGTATAGTATCGCTAAGAATTTTGGACATATCTACTCATAGAAGCGTTTAATGCTGTCAGCCACCATCCTGAGGTATCCTCATAGGATGCTTCTTCAACAGTCTTTATGGAGTACCCACATATGCGGAGCACCTCCTGACTACTTTTTATTCATTCTTTGGTCCAGCACATCCTAAACCGTCTTATTTAGGTTTATGTCTCTGTGGATACATCTGATAAAGCACTCTATCACTCTTCTCCTTTGCCAAATAGCTATTAAACAGCATAGATGTGTTTTTGGTCATTGTTATGTTGAAAATTAAAGAACAGCCCATACCAGGTGCAGTGTCTCTGTAAAATTCTGTAGTAGCCATCTTGGTTAAGTATTTCTTCAGTCACAAGGAAAGCACTGCCACCCTTCCGCACCCATTATGTACAGTATACAGAAATCATCTGTTCACAACTTATGAACACACTGCAATTGGAATAAAAAATCTAAAATTTAGACTCTTCACAATAAAAGGCAGATGTCCACTAGTCTGATGGTCACTGTCTGTGTTCCTTGACCCAAGCAAGTAAGTCTCTTCTTGTTAAATGTCTCTAGTAGTAGTGGTAGAAGAAGTAGAAGCAGTAGTTTCTTCACAGCATTTATACAATGAAGATCTGATCCACATGGCCTCCTTTTAAGTGTTGAGTTGTTCTTTTGCTTGAACTCCATGAAGCATTTATTTGGGTATAATCAGAGGTTGGCAATTTAATGCTAATTTCTGAGGTTGGTGACTTTAATAAGCTAATCTTCTGCAGTAGAGGTTACTCTTGGTCTACCTAATCTGTGTCAGTCCTTAAGAGAGCAAGTTTCATCATAGTGCTTGATGGTTTTTGTGACTGCACTTAAACTTTCAAAATTCTTGAAATTTTCCTGGTTGATGTTCATTAGTTTAAGTAATGATGAACTGCTATTTCCCTTAGCTAATTTGCACTGTTATTGTGATATAATTGACGACTACAGCTAGGAATAATGCCCTTCTAACAAATAGGGCTATTTATGCCCACTTTCTTTTATACACATCTGTCATAAATGCATTAATGAGAAAAGAAATGACACATATTAACTTTTAAAAAGGCATAAATGATAAATTAACATGACATAGTGATTGTTGTTCAACATTTTCAACTATAAATGTCATTAAAGATCTAAATATAGACTGCTTATTGGGTGGTATTATGTTTATAAAAATGTATGTTTTTAAATGTACGATGGTTGTTTTTGGTCAAAATTCAAGTTTTCTATTTTCATTTTTTTTACGTACGAACTTTATATGGTCAGCATGATAGCTCAGTAGTTAGTGTCAAAACCTGCACCTGGATGGTTTCACCATAAATTGTTCACATTCTCCCAGTGTACGTATGAGTTTTCCTTACACATACTAGGATTAGGTTGTAGTGGTCCTGTGCTGCTGAGATTCACACCATCAATAAGATGGTGATTTATTTATTTTTTTGGTGGACAATCCAGGGACGCACCCAGCCTTGGCCCAACCCGCACACACTCACAAGTAGAGACACAAAACCAGTGAATGAATAAATAATATATTAAATGAAAACCCAATACAAAACAACCACAATCATACAAACCTCCCCTTTCCCCTACGGCGATAAAATTGTAACACAACAATGAACCATAACAATAAACACTCACAACAACGTCCTTATACAGTCCAATAGAGCAAAAGCAGGTGAAATGGTATGGTGTGAAGATGAGAATCCCGAGAACAGCTTCTGTAGAAAAAGAGTGAAACAGTCCTACCAGTAGTCCTGAGAGGCAAGGGGTGAGATTTCCACGAGCACTCCTATTGAAGACGCACGACGATTAATCCACCACTGTACACACGAGAGGCAGGCACGAGACAGTTCATTCATCCTAATGGGAAACGATCAAGGGCACAATTGACTTTTTAGATGACATGTTGGACAGGATACACAAAAACACTGATCTCCTGTTGCTCCGTCAGGCCCCCCTTTTGAACTTTCCCGCTGGCCTGTTTCGTCCCCAGCAGCCCCTACTTCTGTTTCAGTCATCCTATGTGGGTAATCCCCCCTTTGGCTGCTGGGAAATGGAGTTCTTCCCACAGTTGCACTGCTACAAGGCTTACCAGCAATTTTTAAACTGGGCCCAGTATTTGTGCAAGTATGGGTATGTGTGAGTGAGCCCTGTGATGGACTGGCATTTTGTCCAGGGCTGATTCCTGCCTCAAGTTCAATGCTGGCCCTAGCGAGCTCCTTCAACCCCCAAACCCTCTATCTTGACATTGACCAAGTGGAGTTGAGAATGACCTACTGACATTTTAAGCATTTAAACATAAACCATATCAGAATTTTGTGAAAAGAATGAATAGAGAGAGAGAGAGAACTGCTAACCAAACACTGTGCTGCCCCCCTGTGTGACAGCACAACACTAACTTTGCTTAAGGTTAGACTCCCACAGGATTCTATAAGAAATGCAGTTTGAACAGGCAGCCCAGTCAGGAACATTCACAGTCACTAGGGGGAGCTTCTGGCAAGCAGCCTTTGTATTCCTGTAAGGATCCAACTGTCTTGATCAGGCTTCTGGTGTATATTCCTTACGTGCCAAAAGTACTCCTGGGTCAGGTTTTAAAAGGAGCGTCTCATTCTTGGCCAGATAAATTCATTGCTGTGGCACAAGCTCATTTGCTGTAGTTAAGGAGATAAGGAAATGGCTATTTTGAGACGTGACTAGCAAGGATTGGCAATAAAGGTTGATTTACTTCTTAAATCTTTTCTGTTCATTTGTTTTCAGTATGAACATGCTTTAGATAGGTTTCCCTCCTGCACTTATAACAAGGATTTATGCTTTATTTGGCCTGACCTTTCTTATTTTATAACCATCAGGAATTTTAAAGCTCCAAAGTCTTGTGTGGACTTCATAAACATATTACATTTTTTTCATATATACTGTATGTGTATTTATGTATCTACAACATATGTTGATGTAGATATTATATATTGAATGGCATTGTTTTATGCTTGTATTTGTAATTCAGTGTAATGAACCAGATCACTGAGATGGGTGCTGTAAAAGAGAAAATTAAATTTATTTGCAAAGTAAATTGTGTTTGATTTACTTTTTACAATAACATAGTTATTCAGGTCCTCTGCTATGACCTTGAAATTTGTAGAGGTGTATTCCATTCTATTGGGCATTATAGAGATGTTTCTGCACCTTGTTTGGAGTCGTTCTGTGGACAATTCAATTGATTGAACATGAATAGGAAATACACACACCTGTCTATTTAAGGTCTCACATTCATGTGTATCAGAGCAAATAACTTGGCATGAGGGGAAACAATGTGCTTGCAGAGCTTAGTGACAGGATTGTGTCAAGAAACAGTAACGTGGATTGCTACAAAAATCTGCATCATTGAAGGTTCCCAGGATCACAGTTGCCGTCATAATTCTTGTGGCAGTTCCAAACTTCATCCATAACTCTTCCTAGATCTGGCCAACCGGCAAAACTGCTCAATTGTGGGTGAATGGCTGTGGTAAGAGAAGTGACCAAGAACCTGATGATTACTGTGGCAGAACTCCAGAGAAACTGTGTGGAGATGGGAGATATGTCCAAAAGGACAACCATCACTGCAACACTCCACCTCTGGCTTTATGGCAGAGTAGCCAGACAGAAGACTCTCCACAGTAAAAGACACTTGAAATCAATTTTGGAGTTTGCAAAAAGACACCTAAAATATTTTAAAACTGAGAAACAAGGTTCTCTGGTCTGATGAAACCAGTATTAGTGTAATGTCTGGATGAAACCAGACACCATACATTAACCTGTGCAACAGTAACACATGGTGGTGGCAGTAGCATCACCCTGTTGGGATTGTTTTTCAGAGGCAGGGATTTGAAGACTAGACAGGACTGAGGTAAAGCTGATCAGGGAAAAGTAGACCCTGGGCCTCAGACTGGGCAGAAGACTTATCATCCAAAAGGAAAGTGATCCTAAGCACAAAGCAAAGACAACTCACAAGTGACTTACAGACAACTCTTGAAACGTTTTTGAGTTGTCAGGGTCCAGACTTGCACCCAATCGAATATCTCTGGAGAGACCTGAAAACAGCTGTCCTCCAATGGTCTCCATCTAGCCTGACATCGCTAGAGAGGATCTGCAAAGAACAGCAGAAAATCCTCTAATCCATGTGTGAGAAGCTTGTTGCATCATATCCAAGAAGACTCCACTCTGTATATAATTGCTGCAAAAGGTGCTTCAACGCACTACTGAGTGTAGGATCTAAATACATGTGCCAATGTGATATTTCAGTTTTTTATTTTTAATACATTTGTAAAAAATTCTTAAAAAGTCTTATTTTTGCTTTGTCATTCTGGGTCTTTCAGTGTTGGTTGATGTGGGGATAAAATTAATTTAAATCATTTTAGCACAGTGCTGCAACATACAATTTTTAAAAAGTGAAGGAGTCTAAATACTTTCTGAATCCACTATAGCTGCAGTACAGCATTGTAGAAGTAATGAATGGAAGGTGATGGCATCAACAGAGAAGGTTGTGTCAGTGGTTTCCTTTAGACCTCACCAAATATGTTTCATGTCATTTGTGCTTGAAATATTACAAACTTAACTTAAAAATACTGTAGAACAGTTATTTGTGTTAATGTTACCTATATATTTTTTTAGAATTCAAGAACCAAGTGTATTAAAACTTCATGTATTGAAGGGAAATTAATACTGGACAGGAGTATCAAAAGAAAACGTGGTTTTCATATCAAAATGCCAATTTTCAGGAAATATATTCTTATACTGACTATGCATATGAAAGAATGAATCAGAGAAACAGTAAAAACTCTACTGATAAATGAGAAACCCTGTGCAAGACTCTCAGCTCATGTATAGTTAAGTTTTGTAAGTATTTGAATGTATATCTGTAATATTGATTGTTATGCATAATGTAATGCTTTCTGCCCTGTTTTTAAACCAGCAAAATACTCAGTCATTTCAAATTTTATTGAACATGCATTTTCATCACTTAATTTGTGTGTATGTAGTAGTGCCCTACCAATAACATAGGCAGAAAAGATGGTTTGATAATTTTTCTTAGATAATGTAAATGGGAAAAAAGGCATTAAGTATATGTTTTTACATGAGCATGTAAATAATATCCACTGCAAAAATTATAATGATGTATAGAAAACAGTTTCATAACGCCGAAAATAGGAACACATTTTAACTTGAACCTTACACTCTCACTTTCTCTGTCATTTGTGTACACACATAAGACAAGTCAAAGTCTCAATATTTCCAGGCTACCGATGGCAGATTGTAGTGGAGAAAGCTGAGTATTTGAAACGTTGGCAGATTTTATGTACTGAAGATATATACATTGTTGGCTGTGTCAGAAAGAATTAAGCTTTATTTATTTATAAGATTTTTTTGTAAACTTTTCTGAATCATTGACAGTTTTAATATTTAAAAACATAAAGCAATAACAATATTTATTATTAAAATAGAGAAAAGGCTCATACATAAATATAAAGAATTGTAGCAAAACATATAAAGTTAGTTCTTACTCCAATTGTTGAAAGATGAAAAAAAAAAATGTAACCTTGCCTCTTGAAAACAAGTGGAATTGTATTTCCAAGACAGAATAAATTCACTTGGAATTAATTGTAGGTAAACATAAACTACTTTCATATATTGTCCAGCCTTCTTGATTCAGTTCACGGTTGCAGGGAGGCAGCGCCTATACAAAAGCAATGAGTGAAAGGCAGGAAACAGCCCCGTACAGAATGCCAGTCTGTCACAAGGCTCTCTCACACACATATCCATTCTCACACTTAATTGGAATCTATTCAAACTAACCTTTGTGTCTTTGACGATGTGCGAGAAACAATGGAGCACCTGGAGAAGAATCTACGTAGACACAGAGGAACTTGTAGACTTCACATGGCTCATGACTAGGTGCAGGATTTAAACCCATGGGGGCTCTTTTAAAAGCTGATAGGCTGAGGATTTCTGCTACCTTAAAGGATAAAGACCTGCTCATCACTTTGATGTGAAAACAACCTGTTGTATTGACATCAAGCACTGGTTGACATGCATTTATTGGCAAACAAAGAAATTGTTCCATCAAGCAATTTCTACCACTTATGGAGGCTATACGTCTATATACCTTAGAAAACAAAGCCTTCATTTTTCCTAAAGTTGATAATGTAGGTCACATGTGAAAACAGATGTGCATCTCCAGATGCTTATAGAGCAAGTGCGCCATCAAGCAATTTCTGTTGTATATAGAAACAAATGTACATTTAAAAGTTAAACTTCTCTTTTTGTAAAATAAACATCTGACTTTTGAAACAAAGGCAAACTTAGTTAACAAGTGACCATCTCCTACATGCTCAAAATAAACTGTGCAGCAACCATTTTCACAGGCTGTGAAGTCAATAAAGGAATGTACAAAATAAAGGTTTGCGTCATTTTAACAGGAAAGTTATGAACTTAAGTGTAACAGTAAGTAGACTAATAATTTTATACATCTTCTGCAATAATTTGCCTTATTGTCAGACCTGGAAACCGATGAATGCCAGAGGAGTTTAGTGTTTTGAAGCCCTTGAAATTTTTTAGCACCTACATTGATAAATCTTTTAATTCTGATTACTGTTATTGTGCCTATCAGTCAACAGGAGAGGGTTTTCAAACTGCCACAGTCTGTTCTAAGATAATAATCTAATAAGTATGCATTGCTTTGAAGAGTTTCAACATCATAATAGGCAGAATATCAGTGGAGGTTACACCAATACCGATGTATAGGTGGGGGTGCTGGGGCAAATATCAGCTGATATATTGGTACCCTAGTACGTAGGTATGTGTGTGAATGTATAGGTATATGTCCATGAAATCATATTTGCTGCTGCTTTACTTCTCATTTCTTTTTCCCTGTAGGTGTGATCAGTATGTTGCACAACTGGATGAGATTCAGAGACAGCTAGCTGCTGCAGAAGATGAGAAAAAGACTCTTAATTCTCTACTGCGAATGGCCATACAGCAAAAATTAGCATTGACTCAAAGACTAGAGGATTTAAAAAACCCACACCCAGGAGATGGAACCCGAAGAAGTCGAACTCAGCCTATAGGCAGCAGCAGCAAGACCAGTCGTTCTCCTCGCAGCCCAAGAGGCAGTCCTGTGAGCTTCACTCGCAGCCCCAGAGCTAGTCCGGTAAGAAGCGTCTGAAGTGTACAAGTTATGTAAATGTCCAGCCTTGCTAAACTGCTAGAAACAGCAGATAACATTAAAGTCCATGTTTCTGGCCGTCTGTCTTAATACTTTCTACTATGGAAAAAACATATCAAGTTATCTGCAGATGTAACTTAATTTTCTCAGTATACAAGTATTGTTATCCCCCGGTGCTCTAATAGATAGAACATATAGTATATTACATTACATTAAAGAAGAGCACCTTTAACTAATAATAAAATTATTGAACACAACTTCAAAAACTACAGAAGTGCAATTAAGTAAATTTTCCTTAGTTAGATTTTCTGAAATATTGAATGAATTAAATAATGTGTAACTCAATGTGAAATGCACTCACTATAACTATACTAATATATTTTTTATAGTATAGAAGTAAACCAATATGTTTCAGTAATATCTGAAAAATAATGTGTTCTTCCATTATCAGTGTAACTCTACTGCATTATTAGACATAATCATTCCAACTAAATAGCATTCTTCTCTACTCTTAAACAGCACACTGATTTGTTCTCTCATATTTATGTCCTTATTGTACTTGGCTTATCTGCAGTCTTTGTTCATTTTATTGTGTGCTTTCTAACAGTGTTTACATATGAAGTTTTTTTTTTTTTTAGAATTGGGGGTATAAAGTCAAAAATAACTATGCATCTTTGAGTTTTGTTTATTTCTGATATAATTCTATTTGCAATAACTTTTTTCTTTCAAAAAAAGTGCTGGGAGAGGGCCTCCAAAAGTTTAATTTATTCCCTCTCTCAGGCATTGCTGTGTGATGACAGCGAGGTTGAAAACAGTCTGCCAGAAGGGGTTATTTTGCTCAGTCTTTTCACTTTAATCTCATTATTTATTTAAAGCTATACTTACTGTATAACCAGTTTTGTTTTTTACACCCTAATGCTTACTCCTATAACTAGCATAAATCATTTCTGTTAAATCAATATCACCTTCTGAGCTAGTGGAGGTGATATGGTGTATTGTGTGATAGTAAACATTAGCTAGGAAAGGTTAATGACAGGGAAGTATATAAAGAGAAGTGTAGCTGTCATGTGAAAAGTTGCACAACCTGTTTCTTACCACAAAAATATGTGGAATGAGCCTCTACCAGCACTTAATGATTAAGTAACAATTTCATTCAATATCATATATTGAATTTAAACTTGTTTTTTTTTTATTTTAAAGATATAGGCAGTGAGGGTTGCAAGGTGGCGCAGTGGTAGTGCTGCTGCCTCACAGTTAGGAGACCCGGGTTCACTTCCCGGGTCCTCCCTGCGTGGAGTTTGCATGTTCTCCCCATGTCTGCGTGGGTTTACTCCTGGTGCTTCAGTTTCCTCCCACAGTCCAACGAGGTGGTTTGGCGATTCTAAATTGGCCCTAGTGTGTGCTTGGTGTGTTTGTGTGTGTCCTGCGGTGGGTTGGCACCCTGCCCGGGATTGGTTCCTGCCTTGCGCCCTGTGTTGGCTAGGATTGGCTCCAGCAGACCCACGTGACCCTGTGTTTGGATTCAGCGGGTTAGAAAATGGATGGATGGATATGGGCAGTGTACTTCAGATTTCTGGACATTCAAGTTTATTAGTTATCATTCTGCAAAAAAAAATTTTTAGACCTTTTTTAGGAGAATCAGGCCATTTTTTTCATTGATGGTCTATAACTTGTTCATCTTGCATGTGGAATTTGGACTGACTGATGAAATTAGTGGCAAGAATGTTCATGTTTTAGTGTACTGGAGTCTCCAGAATTTCAGCAGCTCTAAGACGCTCTATTCTATCTGGGAAAATGTAAATTCATTGTTGTGTTTCTCAGTACTACTTTGTAGAAAAAAAGTTTTGGTAAGTGTTCGAGTAAATGACATTATTATTGAACCCATGCAGCAACTTGAAAACATATTTTTTAAAGGAACCTGTTACACCTTGATTTTCAGTCATTTAGAGATTTCCCTTTTTTACCCTGCTGCTTAAATGACAAGAGCAGTAGCAACTAACTGAAGTTTTCATCGGGTACAGGATTAAACATTCAAATTTAAATAAGTTGTGAATATTTAGGCATGTCATCTTGTTTAAACAAACATTAATGGTATTGATGTTTTTGTCTTTTCATACCTACCTATTGTAGCTGTACTTTTTGCATTTGTATCTATGATTAAAAAATGAAACAATAATAAATCATGAGACTGGAGTGCGTTCCAAAAGTAAAATTATTGTGAATTGTTCCATCTTCGGTGAAATTTGCACTGAAAGCAGGCCTTTCCATTTTACTGAGTTTATGCAAAAAGCAATCAGTCTTGTTTATTACTGCTACATCATTTACTATTTACAATACATATATTAATTTGATGTTTGTGTTGTTATACGCTTTGTGATGGCAATGTATAGGCAGAATCATTGAGAGTATATTGTCTTGAAGGTTTCAGAAGCACTGAATAACACTATCCTGTCAGAGAATCAGCATTCTCTTAATGTATTTTAAATTATGAAAATCAAATTGTAGTTCAGCTCATATATTTTCTTCAGGTTTTAACATAAAATCCACCAGTTAGTAATCAATCAGATGAGAACCATTTGCACAATCAGACCATTTTTTTCAGACATTCATTTTACTGTTGTCCTGTAATATGGAAGTGGCAGTGTTTTGGATTACATGTATCAGGGAGTCTTCCCAGCCATCTTATAAGAATTATACTTCACTTTGTGAATTTTCTTGATGTTTAATTAAGACCATAGATTCCAGTTTTCAATTAATATAAATTTTAAATATCTACTAAATATTAGTTAAAAACAAGAAATGTTAACAGCTTTAGTCACCACAACTGAACACCTCAGGAGAACTATGGGATGTAGTCGATTGTTAGGCAAGTCTGTTATAGCTGTCACTTGACTGGAACCAATGGATGAGTATATTAAGTCCTCCGTGTGTCAGGGACATATGTCTTTAGCTCTGGGATAGTAGCAAAAACGTAGCTTCTAGTACTATCTAAGTATTTATCAGTTTTTATTTCCTGTTCTGTTTGAATGATGTTATGTGTCTGTGTCTGGTAGTATTGAGCTGTACAGTCTGAAAGAGAGAAACAAAGTAGTATTCTGGCTTTTGTTACTTATAGTTCACCAAGGCCAGTCCCATTACAAATGCTGATGGGTCAGAGGAAGCGGAGGTGTTTTTTTTTGTTAGATTGTAAAAAATTTAATTAAAAAAAAAAAAAAGATTACCAACGATTCAATGATGCATATTAATTGAAATTCTCCATCAGGTGTTCCCAAGTTTTTCACTACAATTAGTTGATCATTACAGCCTTTTATGTATGTAAATCTCAAGGGTAATATTTGTGTACTAGGTTTAAGATTTATGTACAGTAGATATCAAGTCTACACATTACTTGTGAAATTTTTAATTTATTGATGTCGAGGTGAAAACAAGAAAGATTGGGTTAGACTTCTTTACTGTTTATTAAGTTCTTGTAATCAATCTTATTGAAGTGCACAACAAACTGATCATTTTTGAGAAAAGAGATTTCAAAGAGTCAGTATCCTCATTGTCTAATTGTGCATTCCCTTTATCTAATATTTTGTGGAAGCATATTTTGCTTTGTTTACAGTACAGTGATCCCTCGCTATATCGCGCTTTGCCTTTCGCGGCTTCACTCCATCGCAGATTTTATATGTAAGCATATTTAAATATATATCGCGGATTTTTTGCTGGTTCGCGGATTTCTGTGGACAATGGGTCTTTTAACTTCTGGTACATGCTTCCTCAGTTGGTTTGCCCAGTTGATTTCATACAAGGGACGCTATTGGCTGATGGCTGAGAAGCTACCCAACTTACTTTTCTTTCTCTCTCTCTTGTGCTGACTCTCTCTGATCCTGACGTAGGGGGTGTGAGCAGGGGGGCTGTTCGCACACCTAGACGATACGGACGCTCGTCTAAAAATGCTGAAAGATTATCTTCACGTTGCTACCTTCTGTGTGCAGCTGCTTCGTGAAGCGACATGCTGCAAGGTGCTTCGCATACTTAAAAGCTCCAAGGGCATGTATTGATTTTTCTCTGTCTCTCTCTCTCTATCTCTCTCTCTCTCTCTCTCTCTCTCTGCTCCTGACGGAGGGGGTGTGAGCTGCCGCCTTCAACAGCTTTGTGCCGCGGTGCTTCGAATAATTAAAAGCCAAATAGCCGTATTGATTTTTTTGCTTCACTCCTTTGAAGAGGAAGATATGTTTGCATTCTTTTAATTGTGAGACGGAACTGTCATCTCTGTCTTGTCATGGAGCACAGTTTAAACTTTTGAAAAAGAGACAAATGTTTGTTTGCAGTGTTTGAATAACGTTCCTGTCTCTCTACAACCTCCTGTGTTTCTGCGCAAATCTGTGACCCAAGCATGACAATATAAAAATAACCATATAAACATATGGTTTCTACTTCGCGGATTTTCTTATTTCGCGGGTGGCTCTGGAACGCAACCCCCGTGATGGAGGAGGGATTACTGTAGTTCATTTGTTTGATTAGATGTCTAACAAATTATGATTCCTGGATTTTACAATTTTTTTCTTTGCAGAAGAATTGAAATTAAGTCAGACTGATATTCAGTGTGCTCTCGATTGATATAATAAGTGTATAGGAACTCAGGCAGCTGCCTTTTGGCATTTATTTGTGTTTTTTTGTTTTCTCTAAATGCAATGACTGAAACTCCATTTATGTCACTTTACCATTTGTGTGTTGGGTATCAGGAATTCAACATTCTTGAATCTTGAGGGCCCACTATATACTGTATTTTATTATAAAGCTAAAAAATGTATAATCAACACTAGAATTGATTGGAAACAAAAGCTACCTAAATTAATTTTCATTGCCTTATATCCAAACATCTTAAACTGAATGGTAAATATTGCAGTATCACTAGTTTCCTGGTATATGAGTGAGTGTTACAAGGTGCCACTGGAGAGCAGACTTTTTTTTTATCCTGTATATTCTGTATTGTTTATAAATTGAAAGTTTTTTTCTAAGTGTTTTACTGTTATTTATTTGGTAATTTGACTAAATATATTCCAAACCACTTTTGAATCGTAAATCCAAATATTAGCTTATAAATTATCTAAACATTATTCTCTTAGTGAAATATGGTCATTTAAACAGTTAAAACAGCTGCATCTTAAGGTTTTGTATGTGAAAACTGAAAATGGACCAAATATCTAGTTCTTTCTTAACGGTAAATAATGTTAATGGTGGATCAGAGGCCAGGTTTCTTTATATGAGAAGGTATTTGGGCTTTGCTTGATTTAGAAGATATTCTTTTATCAAAATAACTTATTTAATTAGTTTGTGTCTCTAATTCTGAATTTGAAAGTTCTCTAATTCTGAATTTGAATGTTCCCCTTTCAATAGGTTAATAAGTTTTAACCTTCTTGGCATTAACCCTGAGCATGACTCGAACTTGAAATCCTTTGCAATTACACTTAACTACAAGCTAGACGTGGGGTGACGTTTAATGATCTTCTTTACAGTTTTAAGCCCAAATAATGGTTGGGACCGTGTTCTGCTGCCATCTAGTGTATGACATAACCTCATGCTGCAAACAAGTCATGAAAATGTACTGTATGTGCATTTTGCCACACTAAGATAACTCATCAATATTCATGAGTGGGATGAAAAACACAGTGGCAAACAAAAAGCCTTAAAGGCAGTTGTAGAATAAAAGTGAAACTGAACCATTACTTGAATCAAGTGATAGTGATGACAATGTGAATTGGTCATCAGACGCTGACAGGGAAAGTGAAACTGACACATGACACGGCACTGTACAAGAGAATCGCTGTGATATGCCCTGCGAATTTGGCCATGTGAACCTTCAGCGTGCTGCAACAGTAGCTGCGTGACAAAAAAAGCAAAATAGTTGCAATCGATTGCAAGGACAAGCAAGATGTTAGCTCCCTAAGTACTCTTTACAATGCAGCAACTGTCAACATCAGTGTCAGGGGAAATGTGGAAATCACTAAGCCCTGTGCTGAGGTAGCCTGCAGTTACACATTCTACTCTATCATGTAAGAAAAAGAAAAATAAGAAAAGTTTGCAAAGAAACAGGCTTCTACTGTTCCGATTTAAACAATGGGTTGTGCTGTGCATTGGTGACTATGAAAACATGTCATACGAAGGATGTGTACTAAATGTGCAGCAGTGGACACTAGGCATACCTTTTCTATTGTATTTATTTTGACACTTCGGTATTTTAATGTTTCTGTTACATGTAATAATATTTTTCTTGTTTAAAAAAATTCATCATTTTTGGCTTGTTTTTCCTGGGGTAAACTTAATGCTAAGGATGCTACATTATGCTGGAGAAACATTAAATTATAAAGTAATCATACAAATAATCATATTAATGTGTTTTAATGCAAAGACTGATGATCTTCCTGTTCACTTTTTTTCTCCCAGAGATGAACTTTTGGTGTGCTGTCTTTCATCTGGAGTGTGAGCTCATTCATCATTTACTTCACCAAGACTTCCATACTTGTCAACTTTATAAATGCTGAACAAACAAAAGAAAGATACAACAGGAAACAAGATTTTGCACTAACTTGGAAATTACAGTTTATTACATGTTTTATAGAACTATTTTACATTCTTTTACCTTACATATTAACAACTATGCTTTTTTCTGCCTATGTGTTTAATAATGTTTAAAGTGAAGTTTTTAATCTTCTTTGAGCCTTATGAGACGACGTGTTTCAGGTTTTTCTTGTTTAAAAAAAAAAAAGTCTCACTTTGATTTAAGGGCTATCTAGTTTTGTTTTTGAAGCCTATTTAATAAGTGTAAAGATTTGAATAAAGAGGCAGTCTAATTAATAATTTGATTCGTAGTTTACAGCTTGAATAATGCAAAGAATTTTTTTTTACTTGGATGATCTTATGGATATTACCAATGCAAAACCAGCTACACTATCCAAACCACCAGTAAAGGCCTAAAGAAAAATCCTGAATTGATTTATATTAAAAGTACTGAATCACATCTGAATTCAGACTTTTGTTTCCTAAATTAATACCACTTTGTTGTATATCAAGTGTGGGTAAATTTTAACTAAGAGAAAAATTCAGCCGAGTCTCTGAATGCAATAGCCAAGAGGAGTCTGATTCTCTCTGGTTAAATCTACAATAACTGGATTAACGGCACCTTCCATTCAGGTATACTAGAGCATATTTTTGGGTAATGAGTGGATTAGCCAACTTTAATTTAATGTATAATGAGCAGGAGATTTACAGATGTGATTTTCACAAAAGCCAGTAATATGTCACTGCTGTAATGCTGGGATAGACAATTTTCTAAATAATTTTCAAATTAGTAATTCTAATCCATTTTCATGAAAAAGTCTGAAGTTCATTATTTACTTTTCGTATTTTTAAGTTGCCTTATATAGGTTCTGGATTTACCACATTTAGCTCTCTAATGAAAGCAACCTTGTGCCACCAGGATACACCAAGAAACTACAGTAGGATGTTGAGTTATGGAGTGGTTGTGTTAGGATATCGTAAACAGGGTTTGCTTTGGGTAAAAAAGCATAATTGTTTTGTTGTTACATGTTCTTGTGCAGGCCGATGTACAAAGTACAACTCTAGCAGCTGGTAAAAGTAGCGACTGCAGCACAGGTGTTTTTAAATGGTAGTGTTTTTGTTGCTTTTATTATTTTTGTAACATAGTAAAATGTAATTTACAAAAAAATCCTGGTTGATCTAGTCGAGCTTTTTATGTCTACAGTTAAGACACATACTACATGTGATTTCTGGAGGAATTAACAACATACCTTAGGAATATTATGACCGAAATTATGTTCTTTTTATGTCTATTGTTATATTAATAATTCTGAACAATAGTTAAAAAAGCATTGCTTATTTGATCAGTGAAAGAATACAGACTGATGTGTACTGTTTTTTTTTTCCAAAAAAAAGAAATGTCCTAAATATGAGCACATATTCAAAGCTTAAAGAGTAAGTGTGGTATTTTTTAAATTAAAGATATTTTTCACAATCATTAATCTGCCATGGGGAAACTGATCTTAAGTGAAGCATTTTTTTTAAATCAATTTTTTAAAAAATCACGGTGCTTGTTTTTGTGGTTTAAAATGCCGTGTTCGAGGCACTGGTCCAGATGAGAAACTTACCAACATGTGTCCATTTTCAAGTTAAGAATGTTCTCAAGTATTGATCTGTATCCTGAGATTGCAAACATACTGTACAATTGCATATCTATGGTTCTTTTTGGAGGAATTAAAAAATAAAAAGTGCGATTCTACCATTTTAAAAGATGGCCAGCTGTGCCCTGTACCTCATTGCCTGTCTCCTTACATGGCAACATTTCACCCCAGGGCACTGTTTCCTGTGGATTGTTTTGTAAATGCTGCAGTTACCATTGTTCTTCTGAGAGTGATATCAGCTTGTAGGGTAAGACTTTTCAAAGAATTTATAATAATAATAATTCATTACATTTATATAGCGCTTTTCTTAGTACACGCAAGCTGTCATTTTATACCTATAATATGTCCAACTGTGAAGAAGTAGAACAGCTTCAAAAGTGTGTGGTTTCATTCTGTTTTACTTCCATATTTATGGAAAAGTGCACTCACAACAGTCACTCTGAACAGACAAAACCATAAAGTCACAAATCTATGATGATTTTTTTTTATTCTGTTGTTTAACATACCTTAGAAAAGGAAATGGCATGTTGTCTTGAATCGAAACCTTTGCTGCTTCAAAATGGATGTATTCAGTAAGTTTTAAGGTTTTCATATTTGGACCAGTTCCTCACAGATTGCATTTTGAGCTGCAAGAACAAGCACAGTGTTTTGTTTTTTTTTTTTATAACAATTCACTTAAGAACACCGTTAAATTAATGTGTTCCAAAAAAACTGACTTCAAGAATACCAAACTTACCTCATAAGAATCCGAGCTAAGATTGACAGTCCTGTTAAATAAATAAGAAGTGTTGCAGTTTGTTTTGTTTTGTTTTTTTTTAATTTTTAAATGTACATTTTCCAGAACTCTCCATTGGAGGGCACGTTGTGACATCCAAATGAAATGTTCTGATTTTGCGCACTTAGTTGTATGACAGTTTCTCAAAATTTGATGAAATGTAGTTCATGATTATAACTTCTATTTCAGTCAACTGAATTTTAACCCATGACTTTCATTAAGTGCCTTATTTTTGCTGAATGTACTGCACCTCTGTGTTCAGAAAAAGTACATGTAAATAGGTTTATATATATATACATATTTTTATGAACATTTTTAGTGTCTGTATTGTATTAATTAGACTAAAACAGAGACACTAGTAAGAATTTCTCCATTTATGTATGCTTTTTTCTGTATATAATTATACTGTGCCGTATTTAAGTTGTTGTAGCATTCAGTTCCATGATTAGAAAACTTTTTTTTTTTTTTTTTTTCAAAGTATCATCTTTATTTATTGTTGATACCAATGCCTTCCTTTTTTATCAAGTATATTTTATTGAATTCATTGTCTTTCTGACAAAACAGTATTATATTTAGAATGAAGTGAAGGAAGTATGCGTTTATTGTTGTAAATGATTAATGAGTTGTGTCGTATAGCAGATTTACTACAGCTGGAATTATACTGTAGATAACTCAGTGGTCTTGTAACTGCTGTAATATTAGAAGACTGAGTACTGTTATGCAAAATATTAAATGCATTTTTATTGTGCATGTTTCGTTAAGGTTATTATTAATATTTCTACAGAAAGTGGTAGGTCAGTCCCAAGAATGAAGACCTTTTAGGAGTGTTAAATGCATATGTAAAACTAGTAGAGGGCCTCCTCTTATAGAAACATTGCAGCTGCTGTTGTAAATCATTTTCAAATGTATATTTTTTCTCATGAAACTGATGGACTTGGTATAGGAAGATAATTGTTCTTATACTGCATTATTTGTGCAGTTCATAAATTATTTCTCCTGTAAACTTTTTTAATAAATGCACAGTAATGTTTACAAACTGTATTTAAAGAAATTGAAGTCAAAAAGCAAACCCAAAACTGTATGTCATTGTTTCATTCTTATAACAGTGAATATCTTATACCATAACAGTGTTGATTAAACTAATAAACCTCAGTCACTGTTAAAAATGTTCCATGAATTTACTTCTGTGTACACATTCAGATTGTAAGAAGAGTCTTAGGTGACATCACAGTGCAACAAGCTGTGTTACCAAACACAGAGGTGGCCTGCCTTTTGATGAGGATCTACAACAACGTTGTCGCAAAAAGTAAGTGACAATAATATTTAAAACTAAATCTGTTTTAACTAACTAATGTGGTTTTTCAATATCAAATGGCAGATAAAGGTCCTCCCAATGATTGATTGTTCAAGTCCAAAGCTGTTTTGTAGTCAAAAGACATTTTAAGGAGTTGTGAGTTTCGTGATTATATTCATTTTAACACACGTAACAGTAGTGTTAAGCTTAACTGATTACTAGCCTACATCAATCCATCCATCATCCAAGCTGCTATATCCTAACTACAGGGTCTGCTGGAGCCAATCCCAGCCAACACAGGGCACAAGGCAGGAAACAAACCCCAGGCACACGCACACACCAAGCACACACTAGGGCCAATGTAGAATCGCCAATCACCTAACCTGCATGTCTTTGGACTGTGGGAGGAAACCGGAGCGCCCGGAGGAAACCCACGCAGACACGGAGAGAACATGCAAACTCCACGCATGGAGGACCTGGAAAGCGAACCCGGGTCTCCTAACTGCGAGGCAGCAGCACTAACCACTCCGCCACCGTGCCACCCGATTACTAGCATAGAAACAGAATATATGGTCTTATGTTATACTGTAAATGACTAAGTGAGTTTAGTGCACATAAAGATGGATTCTGAATTATTTGACACAGTAGACGTTGGAACAAGCCCTTCAACTTAGGTCGACTTGTCTTACCATCATATGGCCACAAGATGGAGCGAGAGTTCCAGTTGCTTTGGGCTGATCCTGAATTTTTTACAATTTGCCGAGTCTTAACGGTTTCATTCCCAGAAGCCTACTTTGGATCTAAATTTCATTTTGACAGTACTGTTCAGTGTACTGCATAAATGCCCAAGTATTCACAAACAAATGTGTGAACTTGAGTAATCTTTATTTTGGATACTAAAAATTAGGAAATGTGGCATTTGAATAAACTTTTTAACAAATAATGATATTTTATAAAATAGGCCATTAACATAACTAATTACTTTAAAATGTAAAATCCGCTTGCAGGGTTAAACATGTGATGTCTTGGCACTTGCATTATGACGCTTCTACAACAGTGTGTCAGTGTCTAAAAGTGTTTCCATCCTTCACGTCGTTTTCTAAAGGAGACTTTTCTCCCAAATCCTAAAAAGGTGCGTGTTGTGCGTCACTGCACTACTGAGAAAGTACCTTGCAGTGGGCCAGCTCCCCATTCACTGCTCTGCTGGTTTAGGTTACAAAATTTGAATGGATGGAACAGTGGTGGCCAGGACGTGATCGGTAATCCAGCGCCAATCTCCTTGACCTTGATTATTGAAATCAAGTGTGCAAAACATCCCACAAATCCAACAATGAGCAGTGGATATCCATGGACTGCACTGGTCTGCTGGTCTCCATTCAGCTCTCTGTCTCCTCCACGTAGCTTTTACTTTGGGCTTGATGTGTAGGGAGATGCCCCCTGTTGTTTTTTATTGTCATCATTTTTAAAGAAGGGAATGAAGGGAGAGCATTAATTTTTATCTTGTATTTATATTTGAGTTTGCTTTTTATAAATCATTGGCTTGTGCTATAAATACATGTGAATGACTGTTAATTATTTGCTCTTCTAAATTACAGATACATTGATATAATGAACATCAATCTATATTCACAATCTCAAAGGGAGGTTCTGAACAAGCATATAATAGTAAAGAGTGCAGTTCAGTGAATTATATTCTGATGCAAATTAGTATTTTAAAGCCATTTCTTGCTGAAAATTGTATGGGATGTGAGGGAAGAGCCACTCTTGGAGGGAATACCCGTCCATCCTACAGCACACACGCTCACAGTGGCTTGGTTTATAGGGTTATTCTAGGCACCTGTACAGTGTATTGTGAAATTCTTGCTTGCAAGTGCAAATCAACATGCAGCATGTCGTACTGTACGGTGCCATCGATTACTGAGTATAACTGCCATACCTTAAAACTGGTTCCTTACCTGAAATGTCCCAGAGCATATTTGTATTATTTCATATTTAGATTAAAGTTGGCATACTTAACATTTTGTTGCCAATCATAATACATCATTTCTACTGTATAACATATTATTAGAGAAGAGACTTTCCTCAATTTTAACACTGCATTATTCTAAAGTGAAAGCAGTTGGGCACATACCTGAAGATTCTTGCCAAAGGGGTACGGGGTTGCTTATCTGGCAATAGTAATGTATTTGCTTTTCAAATAAAATGCCACGATAAGGTGCACATTAAAATTCAGATACCACATTCCTACTTTACTGTATTAAACAGATCGCTGTGTTACTGAAAAGCTTTTATCCAAAGATATTTAACAAGCACAGTACAGCTGATTATGTATTAGTGCGTTTGGAGTACTGGCAGGTTAAGGGAGAGGCACAGTTACAAAAACAACCCCAGTGGAAGTCCAAAGCCTGAATCATTTCAGCTACACTGCCTGCATCAAAAAGACACAGGCCTATACAGTACATTGTACGTAGACTGCCTAATAATAATAATAAGTTGCATTTATAGAGCGCCTTTCACAAACCCAAGGTTGCTTTACATAGAGGGGAAAAAAATTACACAGAAGACAAGAGTTCGTAGAAGAGGAAAGTTTTGAGTTGAGATTTAAAGGTGGAGAAACAGGAGCAATCTCGGAGAGACTGAAGAAGAGAGTTCCAGAGTTAAGGGGCTATAGCACTGAAGGACCTGCCTCCCAGGGTGGAGAGTCTGGTGCGTGGGACAGTAAGGAGATTACTGCTGAAGGACCTGAGAGAGCAACAAGGAGTGTAAGGAGCTGAGTGAGGTAGAGGGGGGCAACGTTATGAAGGGCTTTGAAGGTGAGAAGCAGAATCTTGAATTTAGTCCTTGACAGAACCAGTAACCAGTGAAGCTGGGAGAGAACAGGGAAGATGTGAGCTGGAATACAAACAGAAATGACCGATGTCTATAATTTTGCTGACTTTCCCGAGAAACAAGCGTTACTCCCAATAGGAATTATAACGTGTTATCCAATATCTTCACCAGTGCCCAAAATCCTCATTTGCAGTAGCCCTTGTAAATTACTATAACCATTTACAGCTGATAACAATTTCTCACACATTATCGCAACTGTGTCTTTGTTGCTGTAATTATACACACTTCATGTGTGTGTGTGTGTATGTATATATAGGAATGAAAGGATGCCACATTGTTTGATGGAAATGAAAATTATCAACCTACAGAGGGCTGAATTCAAAGACACCCCAAAAATCAAAGTGAAAAAATGATGCGGCAGGCTAGTCCATTTTGCCGAAATTTCATTGCAGCAACTCCAAATCGTACTCGGTAGTTTGTATGGCCCTCACGTGCTTGTATACATGACTGACAACGTCGGGGTGGGCATGCTCCTAATGAGATGATGGATGGTGTCCTGGGGGATTTCCTCCCTGATCTGGACCAGGGCATCACTGAGCTCCTGGACAGTGAGGTTCAACCTCGTGGTGTCTGATGGACCGAAACATAATGTCCCAGAGGTGTTCTATTGGATTTAGGTCAGGCGAGCATGGGGGCCAGTCAATGGTATCAATTTCTTCATCCTCCAGGAACTGCCTGCATACTCTCGCCACTAACATCTCTCTCTCTTTATCATCAGACCCAAAGGAGAAAAATAACTCGCCTGCAATTCTTCCGGATTCACAAAATGGCCGCCCAACATCACTTCCGCTTCCCATTGATGACATCACTTCCCAATGACGTCACTTCTGTCCAACATCTTTGACGTCATTTTCTGCCACATCATTTCTGACCACCATTTTTTCTGTATAAAAATCGCCTTTTTCCAACTGTCTGATATCAAATTCAATTCTTTCGTATTACTATCTATCTATATACAGTGTATATATATATATATATAAAATACACATAATAAAGTTATTTACAGAATCTATTTTTAACGTGTCTTGTGACTGTTGACATATTAAGGAATTCCTGGTGAACTCCATCCATCCATTATCCAACCCGCTATATATCCTAACCACGGGGGTCTGCTGAAATTCTGAAATCTGCTGAAGCCAATCACAGCTAACTCAGGGTGCAAGGCAGGAAACAAACCTCGGGCAGGGCGCCATCCCACTGAAGGGCACACACACACCAAGCACACACTAGGGACAATTTAGGTTTGCCAATGCACCTAACCTGCATGGCTTTGGACTGTGGGCAGAAATCGGAGCACCCGGAAGAAACCCACATAGACAGGGGGAGAACATTCAAACCACACAGGGAGGACCCGGGAAGCGAACCCAGGTCTCATAACTGCGAGGCAGCGGTGCTACCCACTGCGCCACCGTGCTGCCTTTCAAATAACTTGCTGCTGTTTTAAAAAAAAAAAAAAAAGCCTCATTCATAACCAGTGCCATTTTTCTTGCACGTTAACATGGTACATAAAATGTGATCTGGATTAAGATTCTACTATTTGCAAAGCTGGTCTCAAAGGCCGCCATGAACATGAATATTTCCTGAATTTGGTGAACTGAATATTACAACTTGTTCTTGTCATGCCTATGTTGGTTGTTTCCAAGTCTCCCCACTTCATCCTAAAAAATTGCATTTTAGGTTAATTGTAACCAATTGTGGTGATTTATAAAGAAAGAGAAAAAGGTGCAAAGTTTGAAGAAAATAAAAAGACAAACAAAAAAAAAAAACACCAGACCAAAAAGATTAGGTCAGGTCAGAATACCAGGAACAAGCTGAGTTCAGAAGAAAGAAAAAATAAAGTCTTTTTGTAACAAAATCACCCTGTATAATATTTTTAATACTAATGATAACATGCCACATTTTCTTCTTCTTCTTGATCACGAATCATAATGCATTGCTTCCATATAATGCTATTATAACGCTGTGATCCCATCTTAAATAGCCACATAGTGGTGATGTCATGAAAGCAGCACAAGTCATATGCCAGGCAGCAGGCACTGTTGCTGCACACAAAATGGTGCCCATGAAACAGAAAGAAGTACAAAGCTGCTGGTTATGGCATGATGTTATTTTAATTGTATTAAAAATAATAAACACAAGAAAAAAAAGCAAAAGCTGCATGTATTAAAATTGGAGAGCAGGTACTAAACAAGAAAAAAGTTCAAATTCCAGACACTGAAGGGAGCGGGTGTGAGTGCCTCGACAACTCTAGGCTGGCATCTCATGCTGACTTTGACTCACAAGATAATGGAAGAAGGAGGGCCTGGAAGCAGAACTTGAGGAGTCAAAATAGTCAACCTGCTAATATATTCCAGAGAATTTACACAAACGTGTTATTTCATTTTTGTAGAGTCGTTAAACCGCAGTGTTCAACAGACATGTCAGGAATTATCCGCTGAATAAGAAATTGAAACAATAATAATAAACATTTATATGCCGTTTTTTTCACTACTCAAAGCACTTCAGTGAGTGGGGAGCCACTTCAACCACCATTAATGTGTAGTATCAACCTAGGTGGTGGGATGGCAGCCATTTTTCCACCAGTACACTCACCACACAGGTGTTGAAGTGGTGAGAGACAGCGATAGTTCAAGACAGGAGATGATTAGGGAACCAGAATGACTAGGCAGTGGACATCGGGATACACCCTGCTCTTTACGAAGGGATCTTTTATGACCACAGAGAGTCAGGGCATCAGTTTTTCATCTCATTTGAAGGACAGTGCCAGTTTTATAGCATAGTGTTCCATTCACTGCACTGGGGCATTGGGATCCGCTCACAGAGCACAGGGTAAGCACCACCTGCTGGCCTCACCAACACCTCTTCCAGTAGCAACCCAAGCTTTTCCTAGATGATCTCCCCTCCAAGTACTGGCCAGGCCCAAACATGCTTAGTTTCAGGTGTATGAAGCAACGTGAATTTACACGGTCTCCCCATGTCTCTCTATTATATAAAAAAATCCTGAGATGAGACAACACTTTTTCAGAGAGATACTTTCAAGTCCCGTGAGACAAGACTTTGTGCCAAGAGATTTAACCATGCCCGGGGCTGGAAATAAAAGACAAAGAGTAGATGACAAAGTAGAACATCATAAAGAATTCAAAAACGTTGGTGCAATACACATGCAGAGCAGGTTAGAGATAATGAAAGTACTAAAATTCGAAAGTCTCAAAAAAATGATAGTAAAGATCACGGTAGCGCAAACAAATGGAAATTATTACTCGGTGAAATAACGGAACAGCGAAAAGAGATTGAATAATTAAGTGTTTGGATTTAAACTTTAAGCTGGAGGCTTGTAGATCGTCTAATTCGTGTTGCCATCAGGGAAAAGTAGTGTTTCTTCCCAATGAAGAGGCCTATCTGCGAGAATGAAAAGATTTGTTGTAGATTTGGATAAAACCATCTACCAAGCAAATAAATGTAAATGTTAATTGGCAACTCATAATCATCCGTTTATAAGGCATCCCATCAGGGGTTTATTCCCAATTAGCTGCTGTGAAACCTCACAGTCCCACTGACCCTAAATTATATTATGCAGAAGGTGTGACAATTAAGTGGGACACTCTTCAAATTCCTCTAACCCAAAATAAGTATCAATGAAAGCATAAATGATCAAAAAAGGAGGGATTTATAATAAAACCATTAGGCAAGGTAATTAATAAACAAGAAAATGAGGAACAATAAAAAAAAAAAACCTGACAGCTCAAAAATGTTCTGCCTGTTCTGGTTCACCCCCTTAATACCGTGTGGCGTGCCAAAGGTACACAACGACAGTAAACCACCGACACTCCTTTACCTCATTTGTCTTTCTCAGCACCTCAGACCTTTCTTCTTCCTTCCAGTTGATGGTCACCTTCCCATCTCCAGGTTTAGTGGCTTTATGGTGGGAAGGTAAGTTTAAGCTCCAGCATGTAGAAATTTGTGGGCCAGGGCTAGTGTGACTTTGGACCAGGTACACAGAGCTCCATCTACTGGCACATGCTGTCCTACTGTAGCTTGTCCATAATATATTGTAAATGTCAGAGTGGATGGACAGGCATCCCAGCTGGCTGGTTTCTTGTACCTTTCCAGATCAGGAGGCTATACTGGAAGGACAGGGAGTGTTGCTTCCTGGGGTCGTCCAATCCCCCTGTGCACAGGATGGCAGCATCCCTCTGGTGGAACTCTTACTGTATTTATAACCCAACAGGGCATATTGTGAGCCATAGTCCAGAGACGCAGCCCTGTTGGGGTACTTCGGCACTGCCAGGTAGAGCTGCAGGGGAACGCTATCCCTTCTTTGGGGGTCTTCTGCCTGGCCCGGAACCGCTTCCAAAGTGCAGTACTTTAAACCCAGAAGTACTCCTGCATCTGGCATAAAAGACGCTACCTCATCTACACCGACAGGCAGCGGTTGACAATTATTGAGGGGTGATGGAGAAGATGGAATGTGAATGATTGTGTGTTATTTACAGGACTGGACTGATTGAAGCCTGTGCAGACATTATTACATATTAAACTATCTTTTATTTTATCTGAAATTGTGTCTGGTTGAGTTGTATCTGGTGTTTGGGTTTCAGGTGCACCCTCTGGTGGCTCAATGTATAAGAAATGGCTTCCTGCTCCCTTTACCTCACAAGTAATTAAAAAAAACAAACAAACACCAGCAATATTAAACTGGACCCCAGTTTGGAAGAGCTGTAGATAAAAAGATGGTTGCATTTCTATAGCACTTTCTGGACGCATAGACAGTAGGGGAGCCACTTCAGTCACCGCCAATGTGCAGCCTGTACAGTGTGACGTACACTTTCAGCTGTCACCTTGGCGATAACATTTCCTTTTTCTTTATAACTAAACTAATTGATTCAGTTCTGAGAAATTTAATAATGTGTTTTGGTGCTCTGCTGAGAAGAGTAATAACTAGAAGAAAGATGGGTGGTGCATGCTGGGAAGTTGCCTGGTCAATGCATCCTATTTGGACCAAAACTTAACACTAATAATATTAAAAAAGGAGGAGGAGGGAAATCTACAAAACCCAACGTGCACGTTTGTAGATGACAGGGAGCATTATGAATTCTGTAACGCTGCTTCTGAATTAGGCCTTTTAAGGAAGTCATTAGCAGAATTTCTTCAGAAATGCGTTATATTGAAATTTTAGAAGTGTTGCCCAATTACTGTTAACACCGGAACCAGATGAAGTATAAAAAACTGAGTGAAAATCATTGTCTAGGCAATGCTCTGTAATAGTTAAATAATCGATTATTGTTTAATGTAGCACACATATAAGACACTCACTCATGCAGATAGTTGGGCAGGGTGGACAGGATCTCCCTCTTTTTCTCTGAAGTCTCTAAAGCAAACCTACATCTCAGTCCCCTAATGACCGAGTCCCCCACTATCACAACCTCTCTGTTCCTGGAGACTGGTTTTGAAGAATTCCTTTGGGGCTTTTCATACCTACAGTGGATATAAAAGGTCTAAAACCCCCTGCCAAAATCGCAGATTTTGTATAATAAAAAAAATGAAACCAAGATAAATCCTGCCAGAACTTATTCCAGCTTTATTGCAAAGTTACAGGTTTTTGTATATATTTTTTCCTTTTTTTTCACTGAATAGTTCACTTCTTTGTATAGACTACAATTTTGCAAAAAAAGATGGAATAGGTTCTGGCAGGATTTATCTTGGTTTCATTTTTTTTTTTATTACACAAAATGCGGGGTGTGAAAACTTTTATATCCACTATACCGATCACCTCAGAGTTTTCCGAGTCACCGACCAGCTCCACAAGGTCCTAAAGACAGACTGACCCCCCAAGACAGCGTCCCTTTCCCTTGTGATTATGTCTGACGGTGACCCACCTATCTCTACCTGTCTGGTCTGGAGCCTCCTCCTGCACCACCTTAGAGGGGGTACACACCGTCTTCATAAAGGACACCTGGGCCAGGTCTGCTAATTCTCTACTATTCTGCAGGCCAGCAACCACAATCATCAAGTTCAGCGACCCAGCGCTTGAGTTACTGGATGAGCTCGCATCTCCTGCAGAATGTAGCCTTCAAGGAGGCCTGACTCGCCCAAGTCACCCTTCAAAATGTTCAACACCAAACAGGACTTGCATTGTACTGGCTTCATTTTTAAAATTTGGATTTGGATTACTTAACTGCTCACTCTCTTGCGTTGTTAAAATTAAGAGATTAATATCAAATTAAACAACTGGCGCAGTTATTTAACACCTTCTGGCCCCATAATCTCCTTATTGCTTCCTTACTTTCAAGCTCTGTGCCTCTGCCTACACCATTTGTGCTCAAAACTTACGCTGTCACCCTCTTACTAGAGCTAATTTTCCTGATATGAGTGATAAGAACTGTTTTATCAAGTAAAACTTTTTACACCCTAATTCCTTCCAATAAGTAAACTGAATACTATCCACCGCTGTGGCATTGATTATTTGCTTATTCATTTACTGGTGTCTATCACTGCTTGCTCTGCTCTGCTCCCCTCGCTAGAATGAATTTTATCTGCTGTGGAGATTCTCTCTTTTTTACTTTTTTACTTTCAAGTCCTAAGCCTACACTGTACTTAAAGTAATTGCTTTATTCCTTACAAATGAACGCTTACACCCTCGTGCTGTACCAGCACTATCGCTTTATGTACTGCTCTACCCAATTGTTCTTTATATACCTTACTGTTTTCCCACTAAAGAATCGCAGTTACTCTTAACTATTCAATGCTACAATGCCGGTTATTTCCTCGCTGACCTGCTGGCTTCTGCATCCTATTTCTCTGTCCTCCGCCCCGTGCTGCACATCACAAACGCTACCGGTTTGAACACAAGTACTTTTTCCAAACGCTCAGTTACATTTGGTTTCTGTGCAGGTGGGGGGAAAAAAAAGCAAAAAAACCTTCCCAAGGGAAAATACCTATAGTAGCAACCAAAAAAAAAGGGATTTAGGAGCAAAAAGTTACATTTTAATTAACTCTCACACTAAAGTAATGCACTTCCTCCACTTCAACACGCAAGCATCGTTTCAGCACACCAGTCTCAGTTTCACTCTTTACCCAAGTGTCCAATACATAGGGATTTGACTCACTTAACATGACTATAAAATCAGTAATGGACTCCTAACCCAAGGTTTAACTGGAAGCACTTACAAAGCGAGCATGTGTTTAACCAGACAATCCATGATTCATCGCTGCTCTGATTCAAAGCAAGCAGACCATTTCTTACACCCTCACAACCCTCCAGGTATCTCTCTCATTTCCAAAGTGATTGTCGAAGTCTCCTCATATAACCACAGCGTCAGCAGGTTTTACCCTTTATGCACCAGACTCTCTTTCTCTAAGGGAGTAGGCAAGAGTTTGTTAGTCTTGGCAACAGCAGATCCAGCTCAACGCCAGTCACACAAGGAGTTCCTCAGGGCTCTGTCCTCGGCCCTCTGCTTTTCTGTATTTATATGCTTCCCCTTGGCCATATTATCCATAGCTATGGACTGGGTTATCATTTGTATGCAGACGATACTCAACTCTATTTCAATGTTAAAAGTGGAACTTCATCAGAGCTTTCTCAGCTCACAACCTGCCTCAGTGAAATTAATACCTGGATGGAGCAGAACTCTTTAAGATTAAATTGCAACAAAACTGACCTTCTGCAAATTGGGACTAAAGTGCAACTTAATAAATTGAGCTCCTTCCCAGTCAATCTTGGTGGTGATCTCATCTGACCTGCCTCTACTGCAAAGAACTTTGGTGTCATTTTATATTCATCCCTTTCTAATTCCACCCACATAAATCACATTAAGAAACTTTCTTACTTTCACCTCCTTCCTCTCCTTTTCTAACACTGAGAAACTTGTCCATGCTTTTATCACATCCCGCATCGATTATTGTAATTCCCTACTGGCAGGTGCCCCTTCTAATCTTCTATCACAGCTCCAGTTGATTCAAAACTCTGCTGCAAGAGTCCTTACTGGAACCAGCAGAAGCAAGAACATCACACCCATCCTGCTCCGTCTTCACTGGCTCCCTGTGTCTTACAGGATTGAATATAAAATCCTACTAATAACCTACAAAGCCTTAAATAACATCGCGCCAAACTACATCAGTGACCTTCTCCATCACTATGTGTCTGCCCGCCCACTAAGGTCCTCTGATTCTGGCAATCTTGTTGTGCCCCTCACTAATCTACACTCCATGGGTGACAGGGCCTTCAGCTGTATAGCGCCCAGACTCTGGAATGACCTACCAAAATTAATCAGGTCAGCTGACTCCATGAATTCTTTTAAAAAACAACTCAAAACTCATCTGTTCAGGAAGGCTTTTAGCTCTACTTGACTTTATTACCCTTCTCTCAGTTTACCTCTCTGTCAAGTTGCTAATGTAACCTGTGTGTGTGTGCTAGACCATCAATTATGTTGTCTGTTAGGCTTTTTTTCTCTAAATTTACTGTCTTAATCTTCTTTATTTATTTATCTGGTTTGTACAATGCTATATACTGTATACCCTGCCGTTCTATCTTAAACTCTGTGAAGTGCCTTATGCATGGGAAAGGCGCTATATAAATAAAATATTATTATTATTATTATTATTAAGGGAGGCCAATCCTTCCATTTGGTTTTTAGTTGCATATACTGTATGTAACCAACAATCGAAATCTGCTTCTGCAATTTAAAGTTGCAATGACATCACTGGAAACTCCAGCTGTAGCGTGTAAGTATTTCCACACCCAATCAGGGGCATGATGTATATGGCAAACCACCGCCATCATGAATAGCCTGCTTCTGAGTGGACATTAGTCTGACTGTATCTAGCCTATACTTCTCAGCCACTAGTCAGGAGATAAATTATGTTTTTCTAAATTGAATTCCCAGTGAAACATGGTGTTTCGCTTCACAAAAAAATGTAAAAAACAAATTGTGTTTGACACCACAGAATTTCAAGCGTTCAGTAATGTGTGATATTAACATTTTAGAAATGTTGCCCAATTATAAGTAACACCAGAACCAGATGAAGTATAAAAACTGAGTGAAATTAGTTCTCTAGTCCATGATCTGTTGTAATTAAATAATCAATTAATGTAATGTGCCACATATAAAAGCCCAGCCCGGCTCCCCACTCCTGACATTACGCTTTCCCTTCCCCTCAGCACACAGTCTCTGTCTTGGATTGGCGTGAATATATCTCTCCTCCAAGAGAACTATGATTCTTAGCCCGATGAGAGAAATCACAAAATCAACCAGAATGATCAAGCAAATTAAAAAAAAGAAAAAAAAATGATCTAAATCCATTAAGTAGTCCTCTTGTTCGCTAGCTAAGCGGAGGTAAGATATGCCCTGAGGCTGGCGTGTGAGTGAGGAAGGGCCTGTCCCACTCCCCTCAACTCGCTGTGTGCGAACTGTGATAAATAGCACAATGAGAGAAGTCACAAAATCAACCAGAATGTCCAAGCAAATTATACAAAAAAACTCGATCTAAATCGTTGGATTTTATATATATATATATATATATATATATATATATATATATATATATATATATATATATATATATATATATATATATATATATATATATATATATATATATATATATATATATATATATATATATATATATATATATATATAGCACGGTGGCGCAGTGGGTAGCGCTGCTGCCTCGCAGTTGGGAGACCTGGGGACCCGGGTTCACTTCCCGGGTCCTCCCTGCGTGGAGTTTGCATGTTCTCCCCGTGTCTGCGTGGGTTTCCTCCGGGCGCTCCGGTTTCCTCCCACAGTCCAAAGACATGCAGGTTAGGTGGATTGGCGATTCTAAATTGTCCCTAGTGTGTGCTTGGTGTGTGGGTGTGTTTGTGTGTGTCCTGCGGTGGGTTGGCACCCTGCCCAGGATTGTTTCCTGCCTTGTGCCCTGTGTTGGCTGGGATTGGCTCCAGCAGACCCCCGTGACCCTGTGTTCGGATTCAGCGGGTTGGACAATGGATGGATATATATATATATATATATATATTCAGATAATAATAATAATAATAATATATTTCATTTATATAGTGCTTTTCTTACTACTCAAGGCACTTGAATGAGTCGGGTGCCACATCAACCACCACTCATGTGCAGCATTCCACCTGCATGATGCGATGGCAGCCATTTTTGCACCAGTATGCTCACCATACATTAATAGTTAGGTGGTGAAATGGGAGAGACATAACCAATTAGAGACAGGGGATGATTAGGGGGCCAGAATAACTAGGCTATGGAGGGCAGTTTAGCCTGGACATCATGATTCACCTTACTCCTTACCAGGAATCCTTTATGACTATCAGGACATCTTATCCAAAGGATGGAGCCATTTTTACTGCAGTGTCCCCATCATTGCACTGTGGCATTAGGATCCACTCACAGAACACAAGGTAAGTGCCTCCTGCCTGCTTCACTAACACCTCTTCCAGTAGCAACCCAAGGTTTTTCCTAAATGGTCTCCCATCCAAGTACTGGCCAGGCCCAAACATGTTTGGCTTCAGGTGCCTGACCTGTTCTGATGTTTGGAAATGCATGTGGTATGGCTGCAGCGTGGACCAGACTTCCCTCTTTTTTCTCTGTCTCCAGATCAAACCAATATCTCAATCCCCTAATGATTGAGACCCCCACTATTACAATGTCTCTCTTTCTGGGGACTGGTTTTGAAGAATTCTGTTGGGGCTTTTCATACCTGCCTATCACTTCAGAGTTTTCCGAGTCATTGTCCATCCCCACAAGGTCTGGAAACTTTCAATTCTTAGGTTGATGCCCCCCAGACAGTGTGCACCCTTTACCTTGCACCTACATCTGACTGTGACCCTACCTGTCTAGTCTGAAATTTCCACCTGCGTCACCTTAGTGGCACATAGCATTTCCATAAAGGACACCTGGGTCAGGTCTGCCAATTCTCTACTACTTTCAGCAAATTCATATCATTGACACAAAAACAAAGTTGTTTCATTTTATCTGGGAGCATGCTTTTGCCTGTTATTTATCATTAAATAAAGTTCTCTAGTTATAAAATAAGACTCACAGACTGAGATGCCAGACCTTTTCTGGTGATACGATCTCCACTTTGACAGTTTATGATGAAAATCTTAGTGATCGCACTCCTGAAGAGACAGAAGAGAAACTTGAAGCTGGACAGCACTTGGAGAGTTTATATTTTCAACCCTCTTCTGCAGGAATCAAGACATGGTAAAGGGTGGTTGCTAGGTAACAACAGGGTATGGGAAGGGGAGCAGCGTCCTGCATATGGACCAAAACAAATTTGCGTTTTGCTTCCAGCGAAATTCATGTCATTGACACAAGAAGGAAAGTGTTCAGTTCCTGTCTGAAAGCGCAGACATGTTCTATTTACACGCAAGTCCTCTTGTCATTTAGTAGTTAAATGAAGATGTGTGGGCGGCACGGTGGCACAGTGGTAGCGCTGCTGCTTCGCAGTTAGGAGACCCGAGTTCGCTTCCCGGGTCCTCCCTGCGTGGAGTTTGCATGTTCTCCCCGTGTCTGCGCTGGGCGCTCCGGTTTCCTCCCACAGTCCAAAGACATGCAGGTTAGGTGGATTGGCGATTCTAAATTGGCCCTAGTGTGTGATTGGTGTGTGTGTGTGTTTGCGTGTGTCCTGGGGTGGCTTGGCACGATGCCCAGGATTGGTTCCTGCCTTGTGCCCTGTGTTGGCTGGGATTGGCTCCAGCAGACCCCCGTGACCCTGTGTTCGGATTCAGCGGGTTGGAAAATGGATGGATGGATGGATGAAGATGTGTAGTAGAAAAGAAAAATTAACATAAATGTGCATATGTGAAAATATCCCATACATATGTGAAAATATTTTGTACATACAGGATACTTTTATGTACGTACAAGATACTGTCACATATGTACGAGATGTTTTTTATGTGTGTATGGGATACCTGAAGCGCAATTTTGGAATTTTTTTAAATCTAACTGTATCTCATACGTATGTGAAAGTATCTCGTATGTATGTGAAAACATCTTGTATGTACGTAAAAGTATCCCGTACATGCAAGATATTTTCATGTTTGTACAAGATTAGGGTTATCCCATAATATTTTTCTCTGTTTGGTTCAGTGCTTCCTAAATAAAGTCCTTAATTGTGATTTTTCACATTTCACAGTGTCAGTTTAGTGAAGCTGGATCTAAACCTGCCTGTTCTACTCATCACTATCAGCCACTCACTTGAACTTTCAGTCCTCTCTACAAGGGAGAGCTGATTCTTCCATTCCAAAGCCACTTTTCATTGTCAAAGTCTAACTGGCTTTGCAGTGACCCCCACATTTTGATAGTATGTTGGCGGACACTTAAATTCCACCTGCACAGCTCCTTCATTAGTGGTCAGAGTAGTGGTAGTAGGGGTAGTGGTCACCAGGTATTCACCAGTGACCACTAAACCCAGCTTGGCTCAGTAAGTGAGTTCCTTTATCCCTTTTCCAGGTGATGTTCTGTTCATTCTAATAATGAATTGCTCTTTCTTTGACTTCTCCCTCAGACAAGACAACCTTACTATAAGAACAAAAGTCCTACTAACAAGTCCATAAGTCTGACTGGGTTGCACAAGTCTCCTCACCATCCTAGGTCAACCTTCTTGGAGGGGATATGTGAAAAGCAGTACATAAAAAAATGAAGGTTGGTAGATTCATTCATTTAAATGTACTTGACACAGCACCACATTTTCATGATGGCCTTGTTGTGAGCAAACGGCCACAAGGAAGAGATGGACACGCAACATTTTTAAGCCCAATTAATCTTTTTTTAGTTCACAGGAAGATGGCAAGAAACCCACCTTGGGGGACACTCACACATAGCATGCCAGTTTAAAGTCACTGTTTACCCAAACCCACACTTCGTACCCGGAGGAAAAGTTGCAAAAGGAACACGGGAAACATGTAAACACCACGGTGTCACTGACAAAATTGGGATCTGAACCCAAATCCCCGAATGTCTATGGCAACAAGGCTGTCCACTGCACTACCCTCAAGAGATCAAGCTATCTTGCAATAGCTAACTAAAGGAAATGTGTGTTTTTCTATTACCTTTAGCAAGTCGGAAGTAAATAAATCCGTTAGATCAGAAATAAGTAACTAAATTCCAGAGGCTCTGCACAGAATGTTTGCTGAGTTTATGCAGCAGACCTTGAGGCGAGTGTGAAATCTGACTTCAATAGATTTGTTTTAAACCCAGAAATCAAATTCCTTCAGGCAGTCAGTAGAAATTTGCTTTTAAAGCAAATGTATGTTGAGATTTGTCCTTGAAGGGTATCACAGCAGTGGTCTTACTTCATAGTTTGCATGTGTCTGAGAGTTAATTTAACGTCCTTGAACAGTGAATTCAAGAATTATTGGCACCCTAAAGGAAACTGGGAAAAACTCAATGTATGAAAGGAATAGCGCTTGCAACGAGTTTTAATTTGGATTTCAAACATTTGAGGAAGCCATGCTTTTCCATTTCAATCCTCAGGCCAATGGATGTCCTGCCCACTGAAGAATGATCTACCCCTTCCAATCCTCAAGCAACAAAAGCACCAAAGCCTGGAAGCTGATCAACAAGGAGCTTGAGGAGTTTCTCGTTCAAGTCAAAAAGTTCTATTTTGAACTAATCCATTTACAGAACATTCTTCCAATAGCCTTCTGACTTATCTATGTGATCTTCAACTAACTTTAGAGGGGTGGTAAAACATTCTTCTTGGACAGTAGTGGTTCTTCTTGCAACCCTGTCATACAAACCTTTGTTGTTCAGTGTTCTCCTGGTGGTAGACTCATGAACACTGGCATTAGCCAATGCAAGAGAGGCCCTGGGGTCCTTGGTGTCCTCCTGCAATGTTACCCAAAAAAGACATCAATCAGTTGCAACTAGTGTAGAATGCGGCTACCAGAATCTTAATTAGGAAAAGAAAAATTGAGCATATCACTCCAGTTTTGATGTCACTACATTGGTTACCTGTGCCATTAAAATACTGCTTATGGTTTACAAATCCTTAAATAATCTCACTCCATCTTATATTTTGGAATGCCTGTCACCTTACAATCCAAATCGTTACCTTAGATCTTCGAATGAATGTTTCCTTATAATTCCAAGAAGTAAACTTTAAATAAGTGGTGAGGAAGCCTTCTGCTGTTATGCATCTAAAATCTGGAACAGCTCACCGATAGAAATTCGCCAGGCTAATATGGTGGAGCACTTTAAGACAACTGCTAAAAACCCATTACTTTAACATGGCTTTCTCATAGCTACATTTTAGTGTAACCCTGATAATCTACTGTACATATACATTGAATTATTGTTTTTATCATGACTCCGCAATCCATAATAATCCCTAATTTTCTCTACTGTTCTTTTTCCGGTTTTACTGTGGTGGTGATCTGTGCGACCACCACCTGATCAGGGCACCATGCAGTCCCTACATTGATGGATTGAAGGCCAGATGTCCATATGACCATCATCATCAAATTCTTTCATATGAAGCCAGAAAACCATGAGGACTGATTGAGATCATTTATGATAGGTAGAATGCTCAGTGGGCGCTGGGTGGTCTCATGGCCTTGAAACCCCTGCAGGTTTTTTGTTTTGTTTTTTTTTTCTCCAACCCTCTAGAGTTTTTTTCTTTGTTGTTTTTTCTGTCCTCCTGGCCATCGGACCTTACTTTATTCTTTATTAGTTAGTATTGCCTAATGTCATTTTTATTTTTTATAAACATTTCTTCATCTTGTCAAGCACTTCAAGCTACACCACTTGCATGTAAAATCTGCTATATAAATAAATATTGTTGTTGTTGTAAATGCCTTGCTTTTGGAATGATTTTGTTAGTTGAGTTCTCCTGGGGAGACTAATAATGGTGTTGACTTTCTTCCATTTATACATGATTTGCTTGACAATGGATTGGTGGAATCTGAACTCTTTAGAAGTTGTTTTGGAAACTTTTCCAGTCTTGTGAGCATTCTGGGGTCTTCAGAAATCTTCTTTGATTGTGGGAATGACACACTTCACAAACATGTGTGATGAAGATCAGACTTTGTGAGTGAAGACCCAGATTTATGTTCTTCAAACAGGGCAGGGCATCCCACAGTTGCACATGATTGTCATCTCATGGATTAAAACACCTGACTTCAGTTGTCCCTTTAAATGAACTGATAATCATGGAAGTTCCCCTACATTTTCACATGCAAATATGTAACATTGTATACTTTTCCTCAATAAATAAATTCTCAAGTGTAAGGATTTTTCACACACGTGCACATGGGAGGCAGCTAAAGGGCTCGAAGGAAGGTAATTCCATGTCAGAAGTGCACTGATCCTTTCTCTCTTTTCACTGTAGACCCATTATGGGAAATTCCACCCGGACTCCATGACATCACTGCCGGGCACGAGCCTGATGATGTCACTTCTGGTCCAGACGACATCACTTCCGGTCCAGAGGATGCCACTTCCAGCCACAAGACCAATGATGTCACGTCCGGTTGCGGTCATAATTACCTCACTTTGTCTGCTGCACTTTAAAAACCCTCCATTTCAACCTCACAGGGCAGTTCTGTTTTGGACTACAATCTGTCCACAATTGCACCCAAAATCAATCATTTTGCAGCCAGGATCAATTATATGGGAGGCAGCCCCAAACCTTTTTTGGCTCTTTGTTTTTATATCATTTATTTTATTGGGTTCTTAAATTTCCCTATCTATCTATCTATCTATCTATCTATCTATCTATCTATCTATCTATCTATCTATCTATCTATCTATCTATCTATCTATCTATCTATCTATCTATCTATCTATCTATCTACAGTACCTACCTAGTTTTAGGACTTATATAAAAATCTGTGATCTGAGGTCACATTTATGTACAAATACAGAAAATTCTAAAGGATTCATAGATTTTCTAGCACTTCTGTAATAAAAATATCTCTCTATTATAAAAAAAAAAAATCCTGGAGAGAAACAGTAGGGTGTCGAGACGTGATCTTCACGTTAAGATCATGGAAGACAGTTAAAAGACCCGCGAGGACCTTAAACATGAAACATTGTGCCAAGAGATTGACCCGGGACCGTCTCGCGATGACGTAGAACATGAGATTCTTGCAAGACACTCCTACTTACAATCAATATCAAATAAGACAACAGGGCAGCAAAACATTCAGTCTTGTGAAGGATTTGAGCACACACAGATCCAGGGTCTCAGCGCATATAAAGCATACAAGGACAATATGTTATAAATGAAATATCGACGACTAAGCGAAGAAGAAAGCAGCGTGGAGAAAAGAGACTCAAAAGCATTGGAGAGAAGAAAGAACAAAAAAGAAAAAATAATCTAGGTGCAAATTCAGAAAATAAGGAAAGTAATTATCAGCCCATAACAAGTGGAATTGAAACAGAGCACGTCCAATCAGGCTCAGAATTAAAAGACAAAGTAGAACTTCATAAACACATTCACAAACGTTGGCACTATACACATGCAGAGCAGATTATGAAAGCAGTGTAATTTGAAAGGCTCAGAAAAAAACGTTTGTGCGATACAAATGTTGAGAAAGTTAAAGAATATGAAATTAGGAAAATTAGAAAATATAAAAAAAAAGTAAGTAAAGATAGCAGTAGCGCAAACAAACGAAAATTATTACTCGAAAAAGGGAAAATAATCACCATGGACCGGGTGTCATTAAAAAAAAAGTAGGATAAAACGAGGTCAGAAATAAAAGACAAAGAGTAGAAAAAAAAGTAAAACGTCATAAAGAGGTTACAAAACAAAGGGGCCAAACACATGCAGAGCAGGTTAGAGATAATGAAAACTGGAATTCAAAAGACTAAAAAAAAACGTAGGTGCGAAACACATGCAGAGCAAGATACATGATATGAAAGAAGAAAAAAACGACCGTGTCAAAAAGAGAAAGTAAACATCGCATTAGCGCAAAAAAAGAGAAATTATTACTTGGAGAAATAACTAAAAGGCGAATAGAGATTGAATATATGGACACAGGTGATATGTCAGAAGTATGTAAATATTGTAAGGCTTTGAAGTTTAAGTCAGAGAATTTCAAAAATGTGTTTTACCTCACATGCATTTATTGGTTACTTTGCAAAAAAAATTATTAACTGCTGATGATGTAGATCGCTTTGTCTGTGCTGAAATTCCAAACAGAGAAACCTATCCTGAATTATGGTACAGTCATTAAACACATGCCTCACTGACCTCATTTAAAAGATTCAGCATATTGGGACTCGAAAGATTCCAAATATTGTTTTTACATAAGTTCTGAAATAAAAGTGAAACTAATGAAATAGCAACAATTCAAAGAAAAAAAAATCTTAAAAGTGTGTATCCGGAAAACCAAACACAGGGGTTGGCGAGCAAAGCGAGCAGGGGGCAAAGCCCCCTAGTTATAAAAGAAAATCTTGACACAAGACTTTTGCCAAGAGATTTTGTCAAGTCCCGCTCAACCATTTACAACCACGCCCATGGTCCTCTCACCTCTCATTCGTGTGAATGCTTTTGTCAGACACAGCTCTTATAAATTTTTCCTCAGTTTATCTTCCAAATAAAAGAAAACTTATTATGTTGAAATCTTATTGATGAATTTCATCCCGAAGGGTTATCAACAGAAGAAACGAGTACACGGGCAATCCTAGCACCGAGAAATGATGAAGTCAAACGATTTAACGCGAAAATTGTCGATCAGTTACACGGCAATGACATGTAAAATTTTAACAGGCGACAAGAAAGGTAATGTAATACATCTTTTGCAGATAACATTAGACACCAAAGGAGATTTTGATATGCAATTCGTATTAATAATAATTCATTACATTTATATAGCGCTTTTCTCAGTACTCAAAGCGCTATCCACACAGGGAGGAACTGGGAATTGAACCCACAATCTTCCACAGTCTCCTTACTGCAAAGCAGCAGCACTACCACTGCACCACCTGTGAGGGGTATGAAAACATTTACAGTTTCCCGTTAGAATAACTTTTGCTATGACAATTAACAAATCATAGGGACAAACATTTGAAAAAGTCAGTTTATTTATTAGAGAGAAAGAAACGATATTCACTCACAGGCAGTTATAGGTTGCGTTGTCATGATGTAAGTCCAAACACGGAATCAAAATTCAATGTGATATTGACGACAAGTTAATTTAAAAAATCGTTTTACTGAAGTTTTACTGTAAAAGTGCAAGTTTAAAAAGTATTTGCATATTAATTTCAAAGCCAAACACAACGAAAACGTATAATGCAACGAATACCTCTAATGCAACATGAAACATAATTTTCTTTCAATTTTTTACATTTTGCTATTTTTTACTATGGTTAATTACTCGCTGTAATGTAAAGTAGTTAGGTCTATTATGCATATGTAACAATTCCCATGCAAATAACAATCTGTTTAAATTGTACATCCACTTCCCCATACGTGAGCGGCAGATCCACAAAGTGGCTAACACGTAGCGCGAGCAGGGGGCAGAGAACCCTAGTAGAGAAAAAAAATGAAAAGACCAATAGTGTTCCAATAAAAAATTGTTCTGAGTGCCAACACAGTTTTTATGCAAGCTCCTCTGGTCAGCTGGCAACCAACTTCCATGTTTTGTTGTTTTTGTTGCTCAGGAACAGGAAGAAGCAGATACTGGAAAGAGTGGAAGTGACGTCACTCTTCATTGGCTAGGATTTCCAGTGGCTTGAAGGTGAGAACAATACTGTTAGAGCATACTTAGTGCAACCCCTTCTCCATTCCCTCCAAAATGTTTACTAAAACCAGTTCCCACAAGGCACTCACCATTCTCACATGTTTGACATGACAAAGCAGGACTGATTCCAGAACACCTGAGTTCTGCTGAAACCCCTCTTCCAGTCTGGAGACCCATCCACTCATATTCTGATCCTGCTTAAATCAGCTCATGGGAACTGAGGTTTATGGTGCAAGGAGTTCCTAAGCCCACCACAGGGCTCAGTGATTTATACATTGTAATTTTAAAAATCAGCATATATTTTAACCTGCACATCAGAATACCCAAAAAAAGAAAGTGTGCAAACTCCACAAGACATTGTAAAGCCCAGGGCTGCCTCTGTCTCAGTTGACCATTTTCAATAAGCAGCATAGGGGATCACTGACTAACAATGGCTTTCTTTTCTACATGTTAATTCCCCATCGTAGGTGGACCCACAGACACAAACATAAACGCAAATCTCACTGAAAAACAAAAAAAAAAGAATCACAATGGCCAGCATTTTAATTCAAAGTGGAAGTGCAGGAAAGGTAAACAAGCAGTTCATTAGGCAACAGCTTGAGTAACTTGTCAATACAAATAAGTAACTCAAGGAATTAAAACCATTCTGCTAAGTCGGTTTGGTGGTCCCTTAGTATCTGAGGTAATTACTAGAGTGTTGTACCGTGTTAGCCATTATGAATGTAGAGAAAAGCCAAGCAAAATGACACCTTTTATTGGCTAACTAAAAAGATTACAATATGCAAGCTTTTGAGGCAACACAGGCCCCTTCTTCAGGCAAGACGAGGCAACTCAGGCCCCGATGTAATAAGATTACATCTTGCCTCGTCTTGCCTGAAGAAGGGGCCTATGTTACCTCGAAAGCTTGCATATTGTAATCTTTTTAGTTAGCCAATATCTGAGGTAAGTAAATGACATCAGCCAGGTTAAAGTAATCAGTTGGCCACAGCTAATCAGCAATTTGTAGACTGCAGCAGTTTACAAAGTTGCAAGTAAATAGCACACACACAACTGTAAGTCAATGATAAGTAAGGGAGAACTCTGCAGACGCTGTGCACGTGTTTGAGGCCAGATCAGCACTGGCTTGGGCGCATTTCTCTGGGCCTAGATCTCAAAAAGTGACTTGGGCCTTGACCCCTGTGCTCCATGTGAGTGTGTTACAGTACATCATGTACTCTGCCCAGAAACCTCCCTGGTGTTCTCTGGCGTTTTCATTTAACACGGCCTCTGATGACAGATGTCTTTTTCACAGAGCACTGTAAAGAACTAAATAATTTAAAACAATTGACCAAGGTTACGTCCCATCTTTTGAAGATTGCTTCATCCATAAGACACAACTGAAAGGAGATACAGATAAACCCCTTGCGTAGATGAGCAAAAGGACAATTGTAATAAACTGCACATTCATGTATACTGTACATCTTTCCTAAATGTGAAAAGCAGTGCACTTAGTCACGTGTAGGCAAAAGTAAAAAAAACAAACATACTAAAACACATCAGACATTAATCTTCATATACAGTGGTGTGAAAAACTATTTGCCCCCTTCCTGATTTCTTATTCTTTTGCATGTTTGTCACACAAAATGTTTCTGATCATCAAACACATTTAACCATTAGTCAAATATAACACAAGTAAACACAAAATGCAGTTTTTAAAATGATGGTTTTTATTATTTAGGGAGAAAAAAAATCCAAACCTACATGGCCCTGTGTGAAAAAGTAATTGCCCCCTTGTTAAAAAATAACCTAACTGTGGTGTATCACACCTGAGTTCAATTTCCGTAGCCACCCCCAGGCCTGATTACTGCCACACCTGTTTCAATCAAGAAATCACTTAAATAGGAGCTGCCTGACACAGAGAAGTAGACCAAAAGCACCTCAAAAGCTAGACATCATGCCAAGATCCAAAGAAATTCAGGAACAAATGAGAACAGAAGTAATTGAGATCTATCAGTCTGGTAAAGGTTATAAAGCCATTTCTAAAGCTTTGGGACTCCAGCGAACCACAGTGAGAGCCATTTTCCACAAATGACAAAAACATGGAATAGTGGTGAACCTTCCCAGGAGTGGCCGGCCGACCAAAATTACCCCAAGAGCGCAGAGACGACTCATCTGAGAGGTCACAAAAGACCCCAGGACAACGTCTAAAGAACTGCAGGCCTCACTTGCCTCAATTAAGGTCAGTGTTCACGACTCCACCATAAGAAAGAGACTGGGCAAAAACGGCCTGCATGGCAGATTTCCAAGACGCAAACCACTGTTAAGCAAAAGAACATTAGGGCTCGTCTCAATTTTGCTAAGAAACATCTCAATGATTGCCAAGACTTTTGGGAAAATACCTTGTGGACTGATGAGTCAAAAGTTTAACTTTTTGGAAGGCAAATGTCCCGTTACATCTGGCGTAAAAGGAACACAGCATTTCAGAAAAAGAACATCATACCAACAGTAAAATATGGTGGTGGTAGTGTGATGGTCTGGGGTTGTTTTGCTGCTTCAGGACCTGGAAGGCTTGCTGTGATAGATGGAACCATGAATTCTACTGTCTACCAAAAAATCCTGAAGGAGAATGTCCGGCCATCTGTTCGTCAACTCAAGCTGAAGCGATCTTGGGTGCTGCAACAGGACAATGACCCAAAACACACCAGCAAATCCACCTCTGAATGGCTGAAGAAAAACAAAATGAAGACTTTGGAGTGGCCTAGTCAAAGTCCTGACCTGAATCCAATTGAGATGCTATGGCATGACCTTAAAAAGGCGGTTCATGCTAGAAAACCCTCAAATAAAGCTGAATTACAACAATTTTGCAAAGATGAGTGGGCCAAAATTCCTCCAGAGCGCTGTAAAAGACTCATTGCAAGTTATTGCAAACGCTTGATTGCAGTTATTGCTGCTAAGGGTGGCCCAACCAGTTATTAGGATCAGGGGGCAATTACTTTTTCACACAGGGCCATGTAGGTTTGGATTTTTTTTTCTCCCTAAATAATAAAAACCACCATTTACAAACTGCATTTTGTGTTTACTTGTGTTATATTTGACTAATGGTTAAATGTGTTTGATGATCAGAAACATTTTGTGTGACAAACATGCAAAAGAATAAGAAATCAGGAAGGGGGCAAATAGTTTTGTACTGTAACAGCCCTTTGGTATAATCCTCGTTTTTTAGCTGCCGCTCCCCAGAGGCACTAATGCTGTGCTCTGTTGTGGTCTATTGGCCCCTACATGACACCGTTTAGGTGGTTTGCTTCTGTCCAAGGAACCGGCCTTGATCCCTAGATGCAATAGATTAAGAAAGTATTCAGATCCCTGTCACGTTATTGTTTTGTACAACCCCAAGTCAGAAAAATCTGGGGCGGTAAAAAAACATTACAAAAATTTACTTGGACTTTTATTTGATTGCAGACAACCATTCTAGTCAACTTCATTTTCATTTGATTGTGATCATGATTTGGTACAAAAGCAATATCCATTAAAAGGCTGAGTCTTAGAGGAGCAAAGATGGGCAGAGGATCTCCAGTTTGTCAACAAATCCATGAGAAAATTATTGAAATGTTTAAAAGCAGTGTTCCTCAAAGAAAGAGTGGAAGTGATTTGCATATTTTTCCCTCTATGGTGCATAATGTCATTAAACGATTCAAGGTATCTGGAGGAATTTCAGTGCATAAAGGACAAGGGTGCAAGCCTAAGCTGAACAACGGTGATCTCTGATTCCTCAGGCGGCACTGCATCAAGAAACGTCACTCATCAATAGCTGATATAACCACATGGGCAACGGATGACTTTGGCAAACCTTTGTCAAGCACTACAATATGGAGTTCACTCATAAATGCCACTTAAAACTTTACTGTGCAAAAAACAAGCCTTATGTTTACCATGTCCAGAATCTGCATCAAATTCTCTGGGCTCGGAGGCATCTGGGATGGACCATCACACAGTGGAAACATGTATTACAGTCAGATGAATCAGTATTCCAGATCTTTTTTGGAAGAAATGAATGCTGTGTGCTCCAGACCAATGATGAGAACGACTGTTATCAGTAACAAGTCCAAAAGCCGGGGTCTGTCATGGTATGAGGTTGTTTCAGTGCCCTTGGCAATAGTAATTTACACTTCTGTGATGGCAGCACTAATGCAGAAAAGTACATTGAGACTTTAGAGCAAAATATGTTGCTCCAAGATGACATCTTTTCCAAGGACGTCCATGCATTTTTCGACAAGACAATGGAAAACCACATGCTATACACATTACAAAAGAAAAAAGCATGTCCTGACCTTTCCTCAATAGAGAATGTATGGAGAATTTTGAAATGAAAAAGAGACAACAATGACCCCATACTATCGCACACTTTAAGACATTTTTACAGGAAGAATGGGGCAAAACAACACCTGAAACACTTTATTGCTTGGTATCTTCAGTGCCAAAACGTCTTTTAAGTGTTGTGAGGAGGAATGGCGGCATTACATGGTAATGAATGCTTTACTGTCCCATCTGTTTTTGGAATGTGTTGCTGGTCTGAAATGCAGTAATGAATTTATATCAATTCATGAAATGACGCTGACCAGACAAAATGTGAAATATCTTGGGTTCATACTGTCTGCAATGAAATAAAAGTCAAATTAAATTTAAGAATCACTGCATTTTTTTTATTATTTGCATTTTCCATTCCATCCCAACTTTTTCTGATTTGGGGTTGTAGATTTAATTTTAAATGGATAAATTTGCCACTGTTTGTCCATCAGTCTACACTCAATAACCCATAATGACAAAGTGAAAATGCTTTCAGAAAGGTTTGTAAACACGAAAATCTTCCCTTTATACAAGTATTCAGACCCTTTCCTGTCAAGTCAAGTCAAGTTGGGTAGCATGCACTGGTACAGTGTGTTGCCGCACCCACTACACGACGAAACAACTCAGGATCCCGGTTGGCAACCCCCCAGGCAAACACGTGGTTCAGTACCATCCATCCATCCTCTTCCGCTTATCCGAGGTCGGGTCGCGGGGGCAGCAGCTTGAGCAGAGATGCCCAGACTTCCCTCTCCCCGGCCACTTCTTCTAGCTCTTCCGGGAGAATCCCGAGGCGTTCCCAGGCCAGCCGGGAGACATAGTCCCTCCAGCGTGTCCTGGGTCTTCCCCGGGGCCTCCTCCCGGTTGGACGTGCCCGGAACACCTCACCAGGGAGGCATCCAGGAGGCATCCTGATCAAATGCCCGAGCCACCTCATCTGACTCCTCTCAATGTGGAGGAGCAGCGGCTCTACTCTGAGCCCCTCCCAGATGACTGAGCTTCTCACCCTATCTTTAAGGGAGAGCCCTTCAGTACCACCCTCCGGAAATGACCCTCTATCTACGGCAGCCAGGCGTAACATGGGGGACCCCTTGGCCTGGTCCAGCCACTCGGGTCCCCAACAATGAGGATCTTACGAGCTGGATCACCCTCAGGGTAATGCGCCACATGGCCGTAGTGCCATAACTGACACTCCTTCACAGTGCAGGCAACGTGCCTCATTCAGGACTCCATGAGCAACCGCTCAATCGACACAAAGTCAAACCAACGGTACCCAGGGATTTTCCGGAGAGACACAGTACCAAAGGAGTCCAGTCTTCATCTCAGGTCACCGGATAGCATCCATGTCTCACAATCCTATAGCAAGACGGGAAACACCAGGACTCTAAAGACTTGGACCTTCGTCCTTTTGCATAGATATTGGGAGCACCAAACATCCCTTTCCAGCGACCTCATGACACTCCATGCTCTCCCAATCCATCTACTGATTTCCTATATGGAAGAGTCACCCGAGACATAAATGTCACTGTCAAGGTAAGTAAACCTCTCAACAAGGTTGACACTCTCTCTGCAGATAGACACAATGCAGGTGGCTGTGCCCAAGAGGTCATTGAAGGCCTGGATCTTGGTTTTTATCAGGACACTCGCAAGCCCAAACACTCAGACTCCTCGCTCAGTCCTTTTCTGTGGCAATCCAAATTGTGGTCAGGTGCATCCTGTATGATTTAATTCTCCTTGAGATGTGTAAAAAACTTGATTGGAGTCCATCTATGGAAAACTAAATTGTCTGGACATCGATTAGAAAGGCACATGCCTGTGTATGAAAGGTCCCATTACTGACACTGCATGTCAGACCAAAAACCAAATCATGAAATCTGAAGCACTCTCTGTAGACCTGCACCATCAAACTGTGGTGAGGCATAAGATCAGGGCAAAGGGATAAAACCATTTTGAAAGCTTTGAGTGACACCAGGAGCACTGTGGCCTCGCCAGTTGTGAAATGGAAATTTGGAGCCACCAGGACTCTTCCTGGAGTTGGCTGTTCAGACAAACTGAGTAACCAGGCAAGAAGGGCCTTGGTCAGGAGGGTGACCAACAACTCAATGATGAGTCTAGCAGAAGAACTCAGAAGTCCTCTGCTGAAACGGGAGAAGCTGTCAGAAAGATGTTTATCTCAGCAGAACTCCATCAATCAGGTATTATGGTAGAGTGGCCAGAGGGAAGCTTTTAAAGAACTCTCTGGTCTGTTGAGAGAAAAATATTTCAGGCATTATGTCTGGCAAAAAGCAGGCACTGCTCAACACCTGTCTAATACCATGTCCATGTTGAAGCGTGATGATGGCAGCATCATGATATAGATGTGCTCCTCAGTGGCAGGGATGGGGTGGGGGGGGGGGGGGGGTGCGGGTGCTTGTAAGGAATTATGGAAGGAGGGATGCAGCCAAATACAGCAAGGTCCTTGAAGAAAACCTCCTCCAGAATGCACAACAACCTCAGACTGGGATGATGGTTGACCTTTCAGCATGACAATGACCCAAAGCCTACAGCCAAGACAATGCTGGAGTGGCTTTGGGAAACGTCTCTGCCTCTCCTTGAATGATCCTGCCAAAGCCAGACATACTGTACACCCCAAAGAACATGTGTGGAAAGACCTGAAAGTAGCAGTTTACAGAAGTCTCCCATCCAGTCTCATGGAGCTTGAGAGGATCTGCCAGGAAGAATGGGATAAACTGACCAAATCCAGGTGTGCAAAGCTTGTAGAGACTTACCCAAGAAGACTTGAAGCCGGAAGTGTTGTCAAAGTACAGTACTGAATTAAAAGTCTGAATATTTAAGTGAATGGGAGATGCAAGTTTTTGATTGTTAATGAATTTTAAAATCTTTCTAAATCGCATTTTATTTGTGCGATTATGGCTTATCGACTATAGTTTCATTTGTCAATTTTGCCAATCAATCAGTTTAAAGTTAAATCTACAACACAACAAAATGTGCAGAATGTGAAGGGGCCTGAAGATGAATCCACTTTACCTAGATATGTAAAAAGGTAGTACTGCTCCCTTTATTTGAGAAAACTGAGCTTCTGTATGTGCAACGTGATGCACTTCATGCTGGATAAATTAAACATTCACCCATCATTTTTTGAACCAGACCTTTCCATTTCCTTGTTTCGACAGCATCAAGCATTTGCCAATCCATCACAGATTAGGCACATTCTAGTTGAAGCTAATTAGATACGTTAATAACTCCAAAGGGAACTGTTTGCGTTGAAGAAACGGGAGATCAGACAGACTCGAATTTGATCCCAGGAAGCTGCAGCTGCGAGGCATAAGTGCTGAGCAGTGCAGCCCCCTACTAACAAAAGAATGAACAGATCGACCCCGTGATGAAGGACAGCGGCGCAGCAGTTCGCCTTGCGCATGCTCTTTCCAGGGTTGGCTCTTGCCTGGCGCGCAAGTAAATGCATCGGATGAATGGCTGTTGTTGCTGACCTCCGGCTCGAAGAGTTTTGGTTCGATTTCAGCCTGGTTCCTGTCTAGAGTTTCAACAAGCGCCCTGTATTAACTTCAGTTTTTTTCCCCGCTTACTCCAGTTTCCTAATCATAAAAATATTAGGTTAACGAGCATTGAATTAACTGTTAACTGATGTGGATGGCAGCGTGCGCTACGATTCGTCAGTCTGCGTATGTGCAGTTTGAAAAGCGGGTCCGCTAAAGACATGCATGGTAATCTCATGGTCAACACTCAATCTGAAGCCGATCACAGTTTAAGAGAGTGTTAAATCGGAGTGCTTTAAGAAGCCGGGGTTAAGATGACAGTGACGTTTAAAGCTTTTCAAACAGTGGCATTACAATTATGCGACTTGTCTTGGTGGTTCGCGTGGTTGGGGTGGGGTAGCCTGGGTGTTGGTCGGGGAATGCCAAGAGATCCCTTGAATATTGTACTGCAGGCAAAGAAAGGACTTGTAACAAGTAATACAGAGTTTACAAGTCTGTCCTAGAAATAAAGTAAGTCGGCTCAGCAATTCGCCAAGGCGTAAATGAGTCCATTAGATAAACGTGCGATCGGCCACATGCTGGAATACTGGATTGGAATGCGGCCAGGTTTGGAGATGCGAGTCCGCAGCCGACCGCGTCAGTTGACGACATTAGCGCCTCCCCCAGCCACGTCCCACCGCCAACTTTTTAAGAGCCACGTTGCAGCTTCTGAAATAACAGGCCTTTCTTTTGATAAATATAATTAGAAACAGGTTTTAACTCTAATCTCCACGCTGAAGTTAAGTTCACAGATTGTTGTGTAGAGGGTGCTAATGGATCACCCTTACGTTGCATTTGACGTACCATATTAAGAACTTGTTGCTGTACTCATCATGTTAAATATGATATTAAACGCTGGACCGCAGATAGAGAGATGTTGGGTTTGGGACCATGCGCAACATGACGAACCCTCTGGATTGGGACCCGAGTGCAGCGGGTTACACCTCAGAAAATTCGTCAACCCCCCCAGTTCCCCCAACTTATTATTATGACATGCACGCTTCACATGCTGTTTTTGACTGGCAAATGCACTCGCCTTGTGATAACAAATATGAGTACATTCTGATAAATATGACTGATTGAAAAAAAGAACTGGGAAAGCTACAAGAGATAAAGTACAAGGCATGGGGTTGGCACACTAGGTATGCCGATTTAGACCGACCAGCACCCAGCCCACCCCCACTCAGGCGACGTTGCTAGCCAGGGCCGCTGCTGGCCAAATGGGTGCCCTAAGCAGAAATTTACTTTTGTGCCCCCTCCCCCAAATATTAGTTAGGCAGCTTTTAACAGAGGTGAGGGCGCGCGCGTCATCACGTGTGCTTAGCCTACTCTGCGTTCACCGTAAAATGCAATATATACGTTTATGTTTTGTTTATTTGTATATGTATATTATTAATATTAATTTATAATATATAAAAACGATTTTTTTCAGCAGCTGGGATGGTGCCCTCCTGGGAGTTGGTGCCCTACGCAGACTGCGAACTCTGCGTATAGGGAGCGGCGGTACTGTTGCTAGCTGACAATCATATAGGCGGACAGCACCCAAAACTATTCACGATAGCCAAAAAATGTTGCAGCTTTACGCCCGTTGCTGCAAGGCGAGGCTCCGTCTGTCTCAATCACGAACTAAATCGAGCGGATTTAATAAAGGGAGAGGATACAGGAGCTAAACTGCCTTACGCGCTGCTACGCACGCAGCCAGGGACTTCCGTGAGGTGTCGTCGGAAAGTCTCGGTGGTGAAGTCGACGATCCCCTCGCTTTTTCCTTCCGTTTCGGCATTGTTTGTTATTATTTTAAGAGAATGAGAGTTAAAAAAATGTTCAACAGTAATCTCATTTCCAAAAGACATCCTGTGCCCTGAACACCAATTCACTAGATGTTACCAAAGATGATAAAAATACTTCAATCAAGTTGTGACGCGATTTTATCCCCCCTTCTCTTACTTATTTCTTTTCTTCAGCCTTTAAACAAAAGAGCTCACCCACCCGCCGCGCCGCCTTTACAAAGCCCGCAATGATCTGAAAGCGCAGCCAGTCATCGTGCTGGGCAGCCGTCATAGCCAAATTAGTTCAATATTTCTTTCTCCATTTCAGTCCTAGGTATTCTATTTTTAGAGGAGATGGTCCCTATTCTGGCAGCGTTGGACGTAAGGCAGGAACCAATCCTGGATGGGTTGATCATTGAGGTGGGAAAGAAAAAAAACGGGAAAGAAAAATTCACATTGGCACTGGAGAAGGGGCACAGTTATATGCGTTTGTAGTGTCCCCTCAGGACAAACATATTTAGTGATTATATGAACAAATACTGACTTTACGGCACAGAAAAACTGGTTACCACAGAAGTTAGCACCTTTATAATAAAATCATCGGGACAGTGGTGGGCTTATATTTTTGGGGGCTCCCTTTGCAACCAGCAACACAGTCTGGCTAACCACTGTTATATTCTTCAGTGTTGTGGTTCCACGACAGATCACCACAACATTTATTATTATTATTATTATTAATACATTTTTATTTTAAGTATTAGTTTGCATTGAATTACACTATATTGTTCTATTTATATATTTAATATTATATCATTAGTATTGGCGGCATGGTGGCGCAGTGGGTAGCGCTGCTGCCTCACAGTTAGGAGACCTGGGTTCGCTTCCTGCGTGGAGTTTGCATGTTCTCCCCGTGTCTGCGTGGGTTTCCTCCGAGTGCTCTGTTTCCTCCCACAGTCCAAAGACATGCAGGTTAGGTGCATTGGCGATTCTAAATTGTCCCGTGTGTGTGCTTGGTGTGCGCTGGGGTGGGTTGGCGCCCTGCCTGGGGTTTGTTTCCTGCCTTGCGCCCTGTGTTGGCTGGGATTGGCTCCAGCAGACCCCCGTGACCCTGTAGTTAGGATATAGTGGGTTGGATAATGGATGGATGGATTATTAGTATTATTATTTAAAAAAAATTTTAAATATTATTTTCTAAAACTGCTTCTCATGCAGTAGACACCCAAAATTGTTATGCAATGTGGACTAAAGTTGTTTCTTGGGCCCCTCTGGGATTAGGAGCCCTGAAACTTAAGCTTCATTAGTGGATTCTGCATCTGCTCCTTTTTGTTTAGTTTCCTAAAGACTGGAAGTGAGGCATATTGTAAATCAAATGAAGCTTAATATAATATAGGAAGCTTTTCAAAGCACAAAGAACCAACTTCATATACAAAGTACCTTTCCCAAAACGAAACGGTGCTTTGTCGAGCAATGGTTCAACAAGAAACCACATCCCATAAAGTGCCATTAAAGAACAGTTATTTTTAAGAGTGTAGATTGTCTTAGATTATTCTAAGCAAATCTTGCCAATATTAAGTCATTTGCAGACATCAGCAGTTTATTTATTCTCCACAATTTATCTGGGTTTAACTGCCCCCATTTTTTCCTATTCTGCCTTCACAAGTCTTTAGGCCTCAAAGAGTTGTGTTTTGCTCTCATCAGGTCATTAAGTGTTCTTCCATTTAATCTCAGAGATACGCAGATACCTTCAAGCTAACAGATGAGCAGATTTTTTGTTTTGTTACAGTGATGTTTGTTTTCTCACTGCCCCATGAGGCCAGCACTTTTTAAAAACTTGGGCAATTATGTACAGTAATTCCAGTAAAGTTCCCAAGTGCCTCTTAGTGGCATCTCTGAATAGTACATTTCTTGTTCAGATTCTCAGTTTTAGAGATCACAGATTGTTGTGCCATTCATCTGTATGTGTATACAAGCGTTTATCTTAACAGCAAAAAAAGGAGTTGAAGAAGAGCTGTGCCAATGAGTATTTGCAAAAAGAAAAGGAATACTGAGAGTTAATTCTGCATTCTCTCAGTTGTTACCAAACACATTTGTCCGTCCACCCATCCATTCTTAGTTTTTCTTAAACTGATTTTCTTTTAAAGTGTTGGTGGAATTTATGTAGTAGACATCTATTAGTTTTGGAGGGCTGAAGAAATTCCAGATAACCTATTTCTAAAAACGCTACTGAATCGAGTTAAGATTGTTAGAGAAATGTTATGTTATGTTTTGTTTATAACAATTACAGGAATTACTGCAGCTCATCATAAAGCCTGGCCGAAGAAGCACAGCAGTTCCAAGCATTTTGCAAACAACAAACAATAAAATATTAAATTAAATCCAGACTTTTGAAACTATAATACTTTGAAACTGACAACAAGAGATATCAGTTTCTAGATTAAAAACAGTTGCCTTTTGAAACATAAAGTGTTTATAAACTTTACAATGCCTACAGTATGTACAGCATATTCCAAAATAGTTAATATTAAATTAATTAATAGAGATAGATAGATAATATTCTCCAAACCTCCATTAAGTATGAGTGTCCTATCTGTTATCTAATTGTGATGTGGCTTGGTTTCATCAGTTGTTTTTAGGACTTTGTTTAGCTGGGTGTTTATGGTCTGATGACTGTTTTTGTCTTCATATTTGAATAGATTAATTATTTGAATGAGATTCATTAAATCAAATGACACATATAACTGATGTTATTATAGTAATAAAGTAAACTATAAATATAACTAGTCCTGCGGTGGGTTGGCACCCTGCCCAGGATTGGTTCCCTGCCTTGTGCCCTGTGTTGGCTGGGATTGGCTCCAGCAGACCCCCGTGACCCTGTGTTCGGATTCAGCGGGTTGGAAAATGGATGGATGGATGGATAAATATACAGTAAGCTTTCTCTTATAAATCTAACTTAACCTTTAAATGCCTTGGTTTATACGATATTAATTTATATTTGATTTTTATTTAATATACTTTATTAATCCCTAAGGGACAATTATCTTTTCGCCTGACTTTTTGGAGACCCGTATTTAACTCAATTTCTGAAGGACATCAAACGTGATGGTGCCACATCACCTGCATAATTAAAGATGCCACTGAAGGCCCCCTATATTCTCATTTCATTGCTTCATACAGAAAATAATGAAGGTTACAGGACACAGGCCTGGGGGCACCATCATCTAAAACAATTTCCTATGAAAGTTTGCTGTTAATAAAACAAAACTCTGAGCATGGTCTAGAAAATCCATACTTTAGAATATAAGGTATCTATTTGTATTCATTTTTAATTTCCTAATTAAAATAATGTGAATTTCTATTGTACTAAATACTAAACTACATTCAGTAAGTAAAATGGGCAAAGGAATTGAGCAGTCTTCAGATTATGGATAATAACCTTTTGTTTGTCTTTGCATCCAGTCGATTTCTAATGGATTCACATGTTCTGTTATGGTTGCCTCTCATACATTTACAAACTACACCATCCGTAAATTTACAAATGACAGAATTTAAGGAGATAGGCTGAATTCTTACTGATTACACTTCTGTCTTCTTTAGCACAAGTGTAACATATTTGAAACTGTAAGGAAAATTGGTAAAAATTATTCAATTTAGTTAAAACCATTGATCTGATTAGAACATATTTCCAGGCCTTAAAACGTCAGGATATTTTCATTCCCTAATAATGACATTTAAAGTAGTTTTCTCATCCCTAAAGAGATCAGAGGAAAAAAATCTGAGGGCATTCGACTAGCCTGGGTAAACTCGAAAAATGGCTGTAAAACTGAGGAAGATGAGTTTGGCAATCCCTTAGGCCTATGGGCTTCATATGATTGACTCAATGTGTCTCTGTTGGAAATGTAAGCATTCAAGGATTCCTTTGTAGACTTTTGTGTGTTTATGTTTGAAAGGATCAGTCAGCATCCTTCTTAGTGTACTGTAAACTACACCATTGCTTCACTGTTACTCTTCTATTGCTTTTTCCTCCCCATTACTCTGTTAAAGGCTCTCCTTTGTTCCCTTGGACTGTCTGTGTAAAAACTTTCTTTAGCATTATTTTTATAATGATCTGTAAATTTTCCATTTGGATTAACACTTTTGTTTCTTAACAAGAACTACGTTCGCCTTTCATATCATTTAAGCATCTTCAAGTTCAGTTTTTTACAAAGTAGCTAAGCTGTTTTTCTTAAATTACCACTTTCTTGCACAATTATATTTTCTCATAGTTAATGGAGATCACTGAAAAACAACAGTTTTATTTTCCTTCACGTTTTTAACAGATGTCTATATTTCAATGTCTTTTATGACATTCGGGTGGCTGCCTGTGCACCAGTTGTCTTACACATCATCACAAAATTTAAATCCACACTATATGGCCAAGCATTTGTGGATACCTGACCATCAGACTTATTTGAGCGTGTTGGACATCCCATTCGAAAATCATGAACATTAATAATTCATTTTCCTCCCTTTGCAGCTATAACAGCCTCCACTCTTGTGGGAAGGCTTTCCACAAGATTTTGGTGTGTCTGTGGAAATTCATGTCCATTTAACCAAAAGAGCATTTGTGAAGTTGGGTACTGATATTGAATGAGAAGATCTGGCTTGCAATCAGCTTTCCAATTCATCCCAAAGATGTGGCTCTGTGTAGGCCACTTGAGTTCCTCTACATTAGACTCATCAAACCATGTCTCTATGGATCTGGCTTTATGCACAGGGCACAGCCATGATGGAACTAAAAAGGGCCTTTCACAAACTGCTGCAACAAAGTTGGAAGTGCACAGTTGTCTGAAATGTCTTTGTATATTGTAGCATTACCAGTAACCTTCACTGAAACCAAAGGGCTTTGCCCAAACCCTGAAAAACAGCCCCAGATCATTACCCCTTCTACACCAAACTTTACAGTAGGCACTATGAAGTCTGGATGGTAACATTCTTCTTGCATCTGCCAAGCCCAGACTGCCAGGTAATGAAGCATGATTCATCACTCCAGAGAACACATCCCCATTGCTCCCAAATCTAACGGTGGCATGCTTTACACTACTCAAGCCAACACTTGGTATTGTGCAAAGTGATCTTAAGTTTGTGTGCATCTGCTCAGCTGTGAAAACCAATTAACATCACGTTGAAAACACTATCCTACGCCCACTTTGAATGGATATAGTATTAGCAGAGAGGAGAGGACATCAGATATTTATCAGCCTTCACAGAGTGTTTCGACCCTTAGCCACAGCACTCTCCAGTTGGCAGGTCTGGAGTGGTAGACATTCACTGCCTCTGTCTTCCGGGATTCCACCTAAAGCCCTCTCTTCTAAACCAGAGCCAACAAGAAGCTCTTTCTGAAGTTCCGCCAATCTCCAAGTTACTGTTTTCCTCTTGTGACCTCTCACTCCAGTTCTTCTCAACAGATTCCATGCTGGTTTTCCCCATGTTATCCATCCCTTATCCTGACAATCCTGGATTTCTCGGTACTTGCTCTTCTTTCTCTCTGCTGCGTCCTCCCGGCCAATCTCCCATGGTAATGTAAGTTCAACTAAGATGATCTTCTTTCTCTCTGTGGACAAAATTACAGTGTCTGCACTCAGTGTAGTAGACAGTACTGCTTCTGGTTTTCTTTCCAAGTTGATCTTCACCTCCCACCGCTAGGTCAGCTGCAGCAGGTCTGACTTAGCCAGGCTCAGGATAACTGGTCTCTGTCCATCTTTAACAAAGAATATAGTGTTATGCAGTATCTTTGCCTTAGCATGATGTTTCTTCACCTTTCCCACTCGAAGATATCCACTAGCATTGCAAGCACCCTGTCATGTTGCCACCTTTACTTTCTCTGTGATATGGCTATTTTATACCCTGAAAGTTTGCACAACGGATCCTGTCTCATACCTCACCTGTGCAAGGTGGCTAGAGTTTGAAGTGTCATAAATTGCTCTGAGCAAAAGGGAAATAGCCTCCAAAATTTGTACCAGGTAAGGTTCTTTTAAGGAGGTCCAACCTAGTCCGGGCACCTTTAGGCTCCAGCTGGATAGCTCTAGCCCTTCTCCCTTCCTCCTTCAGGTTTTGAAATTCATCCAGGATCATGGTTTTCTTCTCTCTACAACTCTCTTTTGCCCAAAGCTCAACATGTGCTGTTATAAGACTCTGCCTTCCATTACAAAGGTTACCAATGATGTCCCCAATTTTCAGAGAACACTCTGCCTGATTTATTGCAGTGCTAGCTGTAGATTTCAACCCAAATCTTGTCCTTATACCTGCTTCCCTGGAAAGGTGGTCTTGGGAGTCTGTGTAGGTCAAGGCAAGTCTGCACTTGGCAACTCCTCTACTATATATGACAAGGAAACCTGGGGCTGTTCAGATATTCTGTAGAGACCCATGGAGATACTTGTTCATTTTCTTTTAACAGCTGATGTTGGAACTTTATATACAATCAGAAGCCACATAAATGTCAGAAACAAGGCCATGTTGGTAAATCCATCCCATGAATTTTCCAGGCAGGGCCTGCCTACTAATGTGTTCAGCCATTCCTATACTTGCTTTCTGTATTGGAGATACTGTTTCTGTCTTTTTGAGTAACATTAATCCACTTCACAAGGCATTTTATTGGATTCCCTTATAATGATGTGATTGCAGGCAGTGGTGTAGTGGTTAAGGCTTTGGACTTCAAACCCTGACGTTGTGGGTTCAAATCCTGCTACTGACACTGTGTGACTATAAGCAAGTCACTTGACCTGCTGGTGCTCCAATTGCAAAAACCAAAAGAAATGTAATCAATTGTATCATAAATATTAAGGTGTCTGGCAAATATGCTAATGCAAGTTACTTCTTGTAGCAAATGAAGCTTGAAATTGTTTGCTGGTTTGCCCTTCTTAATCACCAAGCACCTGGATTTCTCAGATTTATTGGTCATTCTAGTACAAGTGGCCATGTAATCAAGTTCTGCTAGCACCCATCTTGTCTGCACATGGGTTGGTGCTATCATAGTAATATTGTCCATAAATCCCCTGATTGTCTACTGTTGACTCTCTGAGGCAGTTATTGGTCCTCTGGATATCTTTGTCACTGCTGTGATAATCAAGTTTAATTCCCTGAAGAACATCTGGTTTCATTTCCTTTTTCAATGATCTGCCATTCTGTTATAAAATTGGCTGACTGGTCTGGAATAATAACTTTATTTCTCCAAAATTCTTGGGTATGATAAAGAATGTGATCATTGTTCATTGCAATCTGAATCAAATTATGGGGAATGAACCATTTTATGAAGCTCCTGACTCACCTTTCCTGAGCTGATGCTGCTTCTAAAGGCAGTTTGGAACTCAAATGTGAATACTGTAATGCAACAGATGATAGGTGATGAGCTGAGCTATTGTTGCTCCTACACTGTAATTTTTTTTTTTACTGTAAACGTACAATAAATTAATGGTTACTAATTATGTACTTTCACTGTATCAGACTGTATAATAGTACTGTATATTACAACAAAAATACTATAAAGTGACTTCACAGTAAACTAGGCCACAAAGTTAATGAGATGTACCAGTATGCTTACATTAATTAGACTTTGCAATTTACAGTATTTCCTGAATTTTTACATGTTAATTATAATAGTACTGCAACTCAGTAGTCAGACATTTATTGTAAATTTACTAAAACAGTTTCACTTAAAGACATGGAAAAAAAAACTTGTCTGTAACTTAACCGTTAAATGACTATCCAGTCAGCTAGCGGTATTTTACCGTCTCACATGCACAAACCACCATTTTTATCCATTTTTACAGTTTCGATTATTAGTAGTATTATTTCATGTTGTCTAGTGGAAAAGGAAAGGTTGCTTTTGTGATGTAGGATGTGCTACATTTCCGCCAGTTTATCAAAAAAAATAATAATAATACCATACATCGGCTTCTATAACCACAAAAAAAAAACCTTCAGGAAACACAGAAAAAAGAGCTGGCCAGCCATCTTTAGGTTTCCATCAGTGTAGCCAGGGTCACCTTAACTGTCATCTTAAAACACACATCACTAACAATAGCAGTATTTTATTGTGAAAATTACAATTAACTCCTAAGAAATTCTGGCAATTTTTACAGTGTCCCGCTAAGGACGAACCTGCATAGTCTCTTAAAAATAAAGCTGCCAGAGTGGTCCTTCAGAGCGATGCCATAGGGGAACCATTGTTGGCTTCCAAAGACCCATCCACATAGAGGTTCCAGGAAGAGACTTTATTTATTTAGATCAACAACAGGCTCCATAGAGTAAATAACCATGAATAGATGGTAACAGAATTGTTAAATACCGGCGGCTCATGGTTTTAAAGAGATTCTTTCTGCGTACTTATGTAACACAGATTAAAGTTCAGGCATTCTAAATCTGTTAGTGTCCTGCTAGTTAGGCTACCATTTATTAAATACTTCAGTGTTTTTCTACATATTAGAAAGTTTTTCAAAGCACAAAGAACCAACTTCAAATAGAAATAATAATAATAGGATATTAGTAATAGGTTAATTAATTCATAATAGAAATAACCCTTCCCTGAATAAAATGGTGCTTGGTCAAGCAATAGATCTAAGAGGAAGCACACAATTCAGTAAAGAACCATAAAATGCCATTAAAGAACCATTCTTTTTAAAAAGAGTGTATGCAAGACATTTGGCAATGGATTTGGTTAATATACCCACACCAGGCCGAGCAAATCTCTGGGTAAATATGGAATGTGTTTAGAAATACACTACAAGGCCAAAAGTATGTGGACAAACCTCCAAAGTACTAAGTTCAAGTGTCAGTAAGTACATTAAATCCAGCACATAGCCATTCAATCTCCATTGGCACACAATGGCAGTAGGATGGGTCATTCTGAAGAGCTCAGTGACTTTAAATGTGGCCAAGTCAGTGGATGCCACCTTTGCTACAAGTCAGTATGTGAAATTTCTGCTCTGTTACATCTCTGTCAGCTTTAAGTGCTGTTATTGCGAAGTAGAAGTGTCTGCTCACTCACCTTTTGTTCTAGGGTGCCATAAACGCAAACTGGAACTTTCTCTGATATTTCCCTGTAAATAAATGTTTTTTAAGAACAGTTTGGATAATGTCAGTTTTCCTCGTAAATGTCACTAGGTTGAATGCATGTCTTATGTTCTCTTGTTGTGTACCTGACAAGTGTGTTGATGCTATGACACTAGCCACCAGGATTATGGGAGTGAGGGACTTGTTACTGATGTAAAGTTTTATTTGTGTTTCAGAAATAACATCCCTGAAGCAATCAATGACACACGAATGTTGAACGCCAGGCTCTCTTTACTTTGGTGTATTAGGTTACAGCAACATGCCAGTGTTGTCTGGGCAGTGCGACAGTTGCAGATCAATCCCGAATGGAGACAGAAGAGAGAAGCCATTGCTGCACAATCAATATCCCAACAAGCATGTACACAGTGGCCACATGTGGGCAGACTGTCAGCAGAAAGGGCTTGGAAAAACATACTGGCCCATTGTGGGGGCTGCTACAAGTAGATCCTTCACACAGCTCCCCTAATGGCCCAAACTGGGTTAATCGCTGGCAGGTGAAGTCCAGTAAACTCTTCTTTGGCCCAGTGATGGTGTGGTAATGTTGGGCAAATTTCAAAAGGACCCCTGTAGTTCCCTGCTTTTTAAAGTTGTCGTAGAGCAAGTAACGTTGCAGATTAGTATCATTGGTGAGTTTTAGATTTTGAATGTAGAAGTATAAATAAGCATTTGAATGACTTCCAAAATTATTGTTTTTATATTGGCTAACATTGCACTAATCATCCATCCATTATTTAACCCGCTATATCCTAACTACAGGGTCACGGGGGTCTGCTGGAGCCAATCCCAGCCAACACAGGGCGCAAGGCAGGAAACAAACACCAGGCAGGGCTCCAGCCCACTGCAGGCATGTAAAAATTAAAATTAAATTAAGAATAGCCATTTCATTTGGAATAAGAGCGTCAGTCAGTCAGTCAATCACACACACCAAGCACACACTAGGGACAATTTAGAATCACCAATGCACCTAACCTGCATGTCTTTGGGAGGAAACCGGAGCACACGGGGAGAACATGCGAACCCGGGTCTCCTAACTGCGAGGCAGCAGTGCTACCCACTGCGCCACCGTGCCGTCCAGATTGCACTATGTTTTATATAATATTGGAAATGTTTTCTTGTTCAGGAAAAAAAAAAGCTGGACTGGTACTAATAAATGGAAAGTCATTCTATAAGAAAAAATAGTTTAAATCCACATTAACATTGTGTTTTTAATTACTTCTCTAAATGAATTAATACATTATAAGTCTTAATAATTACACCTAGTGTAACACTAAAAAACAGTTTCAAGGAAGGAACTGGAAAGCAGGGTGCATGACACAGTGGAAGTGGAAGTGCTGCTGCCTTGTAACAGGGAGACCGGAGGTCCCATGTCCTTCCTTCAATGAGTTTACATGTTCTCCCCGTGCTTGTGTGGCTTTCCTTCCACAATCTTAAAACATACAGGTTAGGTGGACTGGTGACACCACAATTAGCTCCTGATGTGTGTGTGTGTTCACCCTGTGATTGGCTGGTGACCTGTCCAGGGGTTGTTCCTGCCTGTGCCCACTGCTTACTGGGATAGGCTCCAGCTGCCCCTCAACCTCACCCAGGATAAGTGTGGTTTCGAATACGGATGGATGCATCAATAAGGTTTGTTTGTTTTTTTCAGGTTCCTGACCAAGACTGGTTCCCTGACTGCTGGGCCAATGTTGCCTCAATGTGCAAATCCCATTTCGGCGATTATTGGCTGCCTGCATGCACTGGCCCAGTATCACTTGGCTGGGATAGTACTGTAAAGTTTCAAATGTTCTGTCTTTGTTACTGTATCGACTTTTATGATGAGACTTCTGAGACAAAAATAAGATCTTGTTCTGTGCAGTTAAGCAAAGAGGAGCAGTTCACACCAGTCGAGGTTCTGCCATATGTGTGATCCAAAAGAGGAACGGTTGGGTACGAACTCTAAAAATGTAGAATAACTTCAGTCCAGATGTTCCTGTTTCAAGAAAAAAAAAAGTGTGTGTGTTTATACGCCACTAGGACGTTTAAAATAAATATATATGCAATACTTCATACTTTCGCAACCAGCAAATCCATAAATTACAAAAATGGGTTTGCTAAAATGTTATTTGTAAGTAACAAACATTTATTCGTTTACATAAAGATAATTTAGTGTGTGTTTTTTTTAAGATTTTCGTTTTTATTTTTTTCATTCCACTTTCCATGCGTTCTTATTATTGAATCCGTTATTTACAAATAAGCACTCTAGTCGGTCTGACCTTGCAGTTCTACCATTTCGTTTGCCAGGGTGTGTCTACTCTGCTCGTCGTTTTATAACACAATTAATGAAACAATCTCCATTGAATAAAGGAAAAGTTAACATCAACACAAAAAAATAGTTAACTGCTTTGCAGTAAGGAGACTGTGGAAGATTGTGAGTTCGCTTCCCGGTTGATCCCTGTGTGGATAGCGCTTTGAGTACTGAGAAAAGCGCTATATAAATGTAATGAATTATTATTATTATTATTATTATGGGTAAATTACAAATACTTCTAAAATTATTTTAAGTCTGCGAGCATACTGCCATTTTCCAAACGGAAGGAAAAATACCAGCTAATTAATGATATCAATTACATATAAACTGGCTCACTGTTTGAAACAAACAAAAAAAATATTGCAGCCAAAGGTGTCCCGCTGGACTGGATTTGAGAGAGATGGGTCTGCAGCAATATCTACTTGGCAGTCTGCACCATCTATGACGTACGTCTGGTGATGCCCGCAACGTCAGCCGCGGCACGCCCTATGAGTCAGATAACCCTCACACAACCCTCATCTTAACCACAGGGTGACCAGGCGCGCAGTGAGCGTTTCGTGATGTTACCACTGACCTCGTAGGTACCGAAGGCTGCAACTCTGTTGGGATCGGATAACCACTGAAATGTAACACAACACAGGGCGGCACGGTGCTCCCTGCGATGGAGTTTACATAATCTCTCCAAGTTTGCATTGGTTTCCTCTCACAATCCGAAGAAATGCAGGCTGTTTGAATTGGCGTTGCTAAACTATCCCGAATGAGTGTTAGTGTGTGTTCGCCTTGCGATGGACTGGCGCCCTGTCCGGGGATTATTCCTGGCTTGTGCTTGATGTGTGCTGGGATTGGCTCCAGGTTTCCCGTTCCCCTTCCCTGGATAAGCGGGATATGGAGATGGATGAATTGATAGATAATATAAAACATACAAATATCATTACACAAACAGGATGTAAAAGAAAGTGTAGTTATGGTGTACATTGGCCAATTTGGCAGTTCTTATAGAGCTCCTCTAGTCCCGAAGCCAAAACTCAAAAATTACACTTAATTGCCTGACTCGTGTTCCGTTCCCATATGATGACATTGGCGTCTCCATAACAAAACTTGTTCAGTTTCCAGGCAGGCACGTCACTTTGTTTTCTCACACTTCTTTCTTTTCGGAGAGGATTGCTCACATCTAAATCACAAAATGCATAAGCCAGTATTTTTAACAAGAGAAAAAACTCTTAACGATCGAGTTAAAATTAAAGTGTTTTTGTTTAAACGAGTATGAATTGGCGGCGCTAGCTTTTCCATATCCATCCATCCATTTTCCAACCCGCTGAATCCGAACACAGGGTCACGGGGGTCTGCTGGAGCCAATCCCAGCCAACACAGGGCACAAGGCAGGAAACAATCCTGGGCAGGGTGCCAACACACCGCAGGACACACACAAACACACCCACACACCAGGGCCAATTTAGAATCGCCAATCCACCTAACCTGCATGTCTTTGGACTGTGGGCGGAAACCCACGCAGAAACGGGGAGAACATGCAAACTCCACGCAGGGAGGACCCGGGAAGCGAACCCAGGTCTCCTAACTACGAGGCAGCAGTGCTACCACTGTGCCGTGCCGCCGCTTTTCTATATCGGCAGAATATTTTTCAAGATAAAATAACAGGAGTCTGTATGTTTGCAGTTAATCGCATAGTAACAATTCTGAGTACTGTCACTAAATGACATAGCAGTTCTCAATTAAATATCACCAGATGAAGGTCTATACTGTGTTATTATTATTCTTATTTGGCTGACACCTTTATTATATTTGAGATACAATTGGAGCACAGACAGGCAAGTAACCTGCTTATGGTCACATTTGAAATCACAACCACCGAGCTTGAAGTCCATAGCCGTAACCACCACATCACACCGACTGCCTGTTATGTTATGTTATGTTATGTTATGTTATGTTATGTTATGTTATGTTATGTTATGCACTAGCCATGAATTACGAATCTTGTAAATGTGCTTTTTTGAATGCAACGTTTACGGGAAAGTTGCGCTAATTGCTACTCATTATCATTTTATGTTGAACAGTTTCAAGTTTATGTAAACATGAATTTTTGTAGTTCTTTAAAAATACATTATTATACATTGTGTTAAATAATGTAGCTTTTGGTAAGTTTAAGGCATTCAAAAAAGTGCATAATGTGTAGGCAAAACATAAATCTTTAATGTATTGCAGGCTATGCCAATATTGGGCACTGACAGAGAAAGAAACCTGCTCTGAGTCTGTTATTATATGCAGGTAGAGTCCTTTAAAACACAGGAACTCACTGACATTTTATAAATCTGCTGTTGTCTACACATGGTTATCGAAGGAGTTACTGATCTAAATAAACAAAGGATATTTCTGGAACCTTCATGTGGATAATTCTTTACAGAACCAAAATGAAAAACCACTGTGGCACCTTTATTTTTAAAGTCCTTTTATGTTATGCACAATGGGAGCCGTTCCTCTACTTTGTGTTTTACAAATAACTGCGTCTATAGCGAACACCCCGAGATATTTCATAATTACCAGCAGCCTTGCGGTTTACAATTAAGTTCCTCAGCAACTACGCCACAAGGAGAACTGAAGAGAAAGGGCTACCAGAAGTCACAGATGCAATGCGCATGTCGTCGGGCACATTTTACTTTAAAAGTCAGGATTTGATCGAGTGAACCACTGAGGTCGTTCTGTGAATTTAATGAGTTTCAGGAAATGATATGATGCTCTTGGATTACAATCTGATCTTTCAAATATGTTTGTTTGTGCTCTCAATTTGATAGCGATAGTTTATGAAAGACAACTTGAGTCATAAGCATTTTATGTGATGTAAAATGAAGTATTGAAAGGGTAGTGTCAATTAAGTGATCAATTAGGCTGGGACACGACGGCACGGGGAGATGGTGTTTTCAATACGAGACGGGCTTTGAACTCAGGGCCGTGCTGATCGGTGCAGTGCCGTCTCCTCGTTCTTTTAGAAACAACGTCGTGGATATTCAATAAACGATTGACTAATAATTAAAAATTGATTCACGATAATAATTTTTCTATTATGTAACAACTAGACAAAGAGCCCGTTTCGACAACGTAAGATGAAACGGGCACGAGTTTGTGTCAGCAGTGTATGAAGAACAAATGATAAGTGACGAAGAAGTTGTTTTGTAATGATTGTTGTCCGCTTTACTCATTACTGTACAGGCTTGTTCTGTTAGTTGATGAATTTTCCAGGTCTATAGTATAATATTTAATGATGAATGTTCCAGTACAATATGGAATAGTAATAAGTATAAGCATCACAAACCTGATATAGGTGTATTGAATGAATGCGTAATTGAATCAGAATGCATAATTAGGCCTCGAGCTGTAGTCAAAATCGCCTTTCAGGCCTCTAGAGCTTTAATCGAAGTCGCCTTTCTCTTTGAATTTTTGCGGCCGTAAATCCGCCGCCTGCCGAGATGTTGGGGTTGGATGTCGGTCTCGTAAGGTTCTTAGGGCAGCTGCGCAGAAGGCGACTGCCCATTCGGCTTCGGACGTGCGCAGAAGGCGACTGCGCATTCGGCTTCGGACGGACGTGAGTGAGTGAGGAGGCTAGCGAATTATGTATTAAGATTACCATGTTGATTCTGAAATACATTAGCTGACAAAAGCCGATGAGTATGAACAAAAGCGCCACTGTTTTCTAAATTATGGGGGCAGAGGAGGCCAGCGTTGCACGAACACGGGTTCAGATCTCGCTACTAGTTATTGTCAGTTTGTCTTTGTGGAGACTACACTTTCTCGTCATGTCAAGGTGAATGCTGTTTTCCTTCCACATCCACAAAGAAATACAGGCAAGATAAGCTTGCGACTCCAAACTAACCCAGTGTGGGGAGATGCGTGCATGGACTCTGCGATGAACCCAGGCTACGGTCGGTTCCTGTGTACACAATGCTGCATGAGCGCTGGGGATTTAATCTTTTCATCCATCAAATTGTTGACTCCGCACACTCCTTCAAAACGTTGCCAATAGAACCGGCCCTTGTCCCAGCAACATTTGACGCAAAGCTGGGACCAACCTTGAAGGGTCCATCTCAGATAAATGTGTGTAAACGTCCAGCAGAAAACTCCAAACCGCCTCCGGTTTTCTTCCTTCTCCGGGATGATACATTTTGGGTTAGTGTCCGTTGGGGTTATTTTTGTAAAAAAAAAAAAAAACAAACAAAAAAGCTCTGCTTCTATCGTGATCATGACATGTCACCGATTTTAAACGTCACTCATCTCTATCGGGGTAGGGGGTGAGGCAAATTGCATACAACACCTGCTTCATGAACACCTGTTACCGCTGAGAAGGATCTTATTTGCACTTGCGGGACTCTCAATGGCTTCTCGAAATTATGGCAATCGCTAAAGCGCGTGAGAATCCGCATGTTCAGTCACCGACTCAGGAGGTGGCGAGAACTTTTCGAATGGTTAAACATGTATGGTTCCATCGGCAGACAGAAAATTACAGTGTTCATACATGCCATCTTCTTAAAACACCAAAATATTCCCCAACAGGGTCAAAGACACACCGCAGAAATGATAGAAAGGCAAGGGAGTATTTAAAATACAATTACAACGTTAGACAGGAGATAATAGTAAGATGTTTAAAAAGCATTCTAGTCTTCTACAAAAAGGGCAAACAAGACTGTAATGCACCTTGGCTCATGCTTTTTACAATACTGTGGGAGACACATAAGGAGTCCTTCCTCAGTACGTAGCTCAGTTACCAGTGTAGGGTCAATGAGACGACTCTGTTATGTCCAGCCCTGGGTCGATTCTTGCCCCTATAGCCCATGTGATCCTATACAAAATGATCTAGAAAATAAATGGGTAATTAAAACGTGTTTAAGAAAAAGTAGATTTTTTCATAAAGTAATACCATGACATGGACACGGAGTAAGTGTCAAATAATGTAGATGTTTTTCTAACATATTACTGGCACATTATTATTTCTTATTGATTTTATATGAAGAAAACAATATTCCATTCAATCAAGTCAAATATAACAAGCCATAATTCAACCCCCACCAGTGAGAAAGAGAGGTGAGCCTACAACAAGAGCAATTCTGTAAAATCAACAGAGAAAGAAGAATGTCCTTTTCCCCAATATAAATGCTTTATTCTAAGATTCTATTAATTAGATCTTGCCATATTTTGAAAAAGTTTTAAACAGATCTTCTAAGCCAGAATTTAATTTTTTTTTCAATTTCAAATAGTATAGAACATCAGTTACCCACTGACTTATGACAAGGGGTTGCAATTCTTCCAGTTGAGCGAGATCAGTCTATGTGCTTATAGTGTGGTGAAGATAATTACAATCGCTTTAAGCCTATCCGAGATGACACCAAACACAGCTATTAATGGGTTAGGAGTGATTGAGACACCAAGGCTGTCTGATAGGCATTTAAAGATTTTTGCCCAGAATGATGTTCATTTGGTGCACGCCCAGAACATGTGGTCCAGTGAGACTGGAGCTTGATTGCAATTTTAACGTGTTGAATCTTGCCCCAGATGTATTATGGACAATTTTAAACGGGTTAAAGGTACTTGAGAAAAGATTTTAAGTTGGATTATTGAATGCTTTGTGGATATGGAGCTGAAGTGTATTCTATGCATGGTTCCCTCCCACTCCTTTTTAGAGATTTTTATTATGCAAAGGATTTCTCCCCCAACAATAAAAGCATTGATAGACCCTAAATTAATTTCTGTACAATCATTATCAATACAGAATATTATATTAACTATAAGCACAAAACCGTTCAGGTTTAGCTACACTATTTATGGTATACTGAATTTTGAAATTGTGTTCTGCTCTCTGAATTTGTTTTTAACTCTTCAAATATTTGGGAAATTAGTACAGTCAGTTCTAAATCAGTGTGCAGGTTTTGACTTTGAGTGATATTTTGCTTTAGGAACGAGAAGAATATGGACTAGTTTCTTACAGAGGCGTAGCTAGGGTTTTCAGTGCCCGGGGACAACTGAAGATTTCGCGCCCCCTCTTGTTTGCCAAAATGCAATGTGGAACATTAATTCGGCACCCCCTGAATGCTGCGCCCTGGGACAGATGTCCCCCCTTGCCCCCCCCCAGCTACGCCACTGGTTTCTTAATAACGAAAACTGAGAATTTCTCTCCTTCTGTTACTAGACTCTCACCAAATTCTTCTGTCTGTTTCCCAAAGGCTTGCTAGAAGAACCTCTCACAAACGAAACAAAACCACGTCTCCCTTCAAAGAGATGTGGTTGTCTAAAATTTGATAAAAGGAGCACTTTAAAATAGGAATCTGAAGAAAAATAAATGAAAATGTAATTATAAAATAACATAACATTCAAAATATGAATGAAGTACACATGACATGCACGAAAAACTTATCTTAACCACAGACACACAGACACACACATATACTAATGGATCGACTATAGCAGTGCTGTCGCATATTTTCAGCGAATACTTTAGTACTAGGGTGTTGTACCGTGTTAGCCATTATAAATGTAGAGACAAGCCAAACAAAATGACACCTTTTATTGGCTAACTAAAAAGATTACAATATGCAAGCTTTCGAGGCAACTCAGGCCCCTTCTTCAGGCAAGATTAATAAGATTACATCTTGCCTGAAGAAGGGGCCTGAGTTGCCGCGAAAGCTTGCATATTGTAATCTTTTTAGTCAGAGAATACTGTAGAGCACTGCCTGCCTGCTTCACTTCATACAAAGTTCTGATGCATCTTGTGTAGCTTCTGGCCACTTCCCGACAACATTTCTGTTTCAAATGTTTTGCACATTCAGGGAAAAAAAATCATCCATCTATCCATTTTCAAAACTCACTTATTTTGATCAGGGATGCAGAGCCTGGTATTTCTGCAGCTGGGAGCCTCCACTTTGGAGCTCCAAGTAGGTGGAGTTAACTTACTGAAAAAGTACTTGGCATTATCTGAGTCACCTAAACCTCTCATACTCCTAATCTTAACCAAAGTATAAAGGGGCAGAACTCTATACTTGCGGTCGCGGGAAAGCTGCGGCCTATCCCAGCAAACATCAGGCACAAGGTAGGAATGATCCCTGGACAGGGTGTTAGTCCATCGCAGGAAAGGAGATCCTTATCTACAAACACAGAATCAAAGTTTGTCAATGAATGTGGATTGTCAATCACACTAACCATACTGTATTTGAAAAACAAAAAATTGCACACAGTAAAATTACCAGAGTTAAATTAATTCTTGTAGTGTTAAAGTAACAGTTTAAGCGCTGACCCATATTTACACTTAAAGTGCTCATTTAATACAATTTCACTGGGCATGGAAGTCTTCTTTGATGATGGGAAGATGGGAATTTAGAGCCAAATTACTAGAAGTGTAGAATCATATTTTACAGATAAATTGTTAACTAAAATAATATATACAGTGATTATATATTTGCAAGTTTAATATTTGAATGTTCTTTGTGTTGTAAGGTTGCAGTTTGATTTACCTTAACAGTGCCAGTGTCTATATTGTGATCAGCTGTGTGAGAGATCTGGGAGAGCAGAGGAGATGAAAAATAAAAAAGAGAGCTTTTTTGGGCTGTAAGGTAAATGTGTGGCTGCCATAATAAACTGCTGAGAGGACTTTCTTTTTGCGTCTATTTTCTGGACTTCTTACATTAAACAAATTCCACTTTTGACAGTGTACACATTCACACTGGCTCAGTTTTGAGTAAATTGCTCGGCCTAACAACCTTTGCTTGGAAGGGAGAACTGAAATGCCAGGGAAGGCAAACACAATGGCGCAGAGAACATGTAAACCCTTTGGAAATACTTAAAAACAAAGGTTCTTTATGGCATTTTATGGTTCTTTACTTGGTTGTGTGGTTCCCCATAAACCCATGGCTTTGTAAAGTACCATTTCATTCTGGGAAGGGTTCTTTGCATATGAAGCTGGTTCTTTGAAAAATGGCCTCATATGCAGAAAACAAAACTGAAATCTTTAATGTATGGTAGGCTACCTAGCAGGACACTAACAGATTAAGAAAACCTGGACTTTTCCTGTGTTATTGTATGCAGCAAGAGTCCTTTTAAAATCAGGAACACATTGGCATTTCACAAATCTGTTACTATCAACTCATGGTTATTCACTTTATGCAGATCTAAACAAATAAATGGTTCTTTAAATGGGGCCTTATTTATTACTGTTTATCAAATGTTATGAAAGAATGCTTAGGAAAGCAGTTTATTTACATAGCCAAGTAAAGCGGTTGTTATCACTCTCCATGATGACTTAAGATATAACAAACTTGAAGTTTAGTAATTGTGGCTCAGTGGTCGGCACAATCTGAGTCAGATCCATTGGAGCTCCATAACTGGCTGTTGTCTCTGAGGATTTTGCATGTACATCTAGGGTAGGCCGTTCCCAAAGTACTTCGGTTATTCACCCACACTCCCAATGACATGTGAGTTGGATTAAATAGAAATTTTAAATTGGCTCTGCAGTAGTGCTGGGTACCTGTGCAATGAACAGAAGCCCTGTCTAGGCCTGTGTCATGCCATGCACTCGATGCTGCCGTCACAGCCCGCAACACTTGAAATGGATTAAGAGGGTTTCAGAATGTTACTTTGTGCTGCTGCTATTTAAAACCCATCCGTCCATTGTCTACACCCGCTTAATCCAAATAAGGTGTCATGTTGGCCACCGTCAGTTCAACAGCAGCATTCAGTTGTGGACAGGTCATGTGCGGGCTTGCGTGTGACTGGAATCTTGTAAACTGTTACCTGTATATTTTCAGGCACCACTGCCTGCACATGACAGTGGTGTAATATTATTGTTTATGCCTATAATATTATATATTATATCACTACAAAAATGCCATGAATGCTTTCCACACTTAAAATTTTATTTTTTGCATAATGTTTGCAGTTAAAAATGAAAACATCAAACTAAATATCGCATATGTGTTTCACATTCTCCACGAAATATGAATAAATTATTAATGCTTTAATTGGCTTGGATTCTGACTCTGGTATATTTCTATTGGAACTGGTGGGCTGAAGATTAGAATGCCTTACAAATTATGTTTGCCTAAGTGAGGGTCACAATTCCTTTCCATGTCAAAAATGAACTCCCATGAGACTCGGAAGAGGATCTGAATGGCTCATTGTGCTTGAAAGTCCACATTCCTGTGCGAGTTGTTCATGCTGGTTGTCTTACAGTCCAAGGACATCATGAAACATTTTATTTACGCAGTTAGTCTTACATGATCATGTAGCCTTAAAACTCTCTTCAACAGGCATAGTTTGTTCATTTCCTACAAATCAGTAAAAGTGTATTTGATGTGTAATTTAGAAGACACTTGTCTTTGATTAATGGGTGTTTTTTTATTGAGTTGGCACTATGCTGCTATTGTTTTCTAGCTTGTACTGTTTTTATTTGTAATTGCTTCGAAATCCGCTTCTATGCAACTGTATTTTCCAGGCAGAACATAATGTTGTACATTGTTTTAACGAAATACAAACGGTTTGTGCAAATAACACACAATAATTATTACTATGTATGTAAAAGATGACACAGAGATCAATGCTTAGCGTTGCTGGCTCGTAACCCTTTACTCCAATGCTGTTTTTCACAGCTCACTGGAGTACACGTACTTTCCCGATTTTTCAATATTTTCACATATTTTGCTTGTGTTCTCCTGTTTTCTGCTCCGATGTTCGCCTCAGGTTATTTAGAGACTCCAAACTGGCAGGGTGTATATGTATATACATCACGATGGACTGACGCTCCGTTCCGAGCACTGTGCATAATGCAGCTGTGGTAGACTGGTTCCCCACCACTGCATTTTGCTAAGTGAGGCCATAAGTGAAGGAATAAAAAAAAATGATGTATTATTTAGTGTCACAACTATAGCGTACTAACATATCATAAATAAGGATATGTCATGCGTGTACATTTTTGCAGCTCTTCTCTTATCTATTCCGAGCCCCCCTGAGATTCATTAAGACAATGGAGGTGACTACATTTGTTCCTGCGACCACTTGTTTTAAACAGAAACTGCATTTGTGTATATGGCTAAGGGCATCACTATTCACTGAGTACACACACAAGGACACCTAGGGGTTTCTAAACTCCTGGCTAAAGAGCTTTTATTTTGCATTTCACAATGTGGGAATTATTTTATTAAGTTTACTTTGCATTTTTAAATATACTGGATGGGTATTAAAGTGAAAAGATGACATGTTTTAATTGTGTTATCTCCCTTATGTATAAACGTTCTGCTTTTGGACGCCCCGTGGGTCGTCATTATACAAAATCCATACAAACTGAATGAAAAATCATATTAATAAAATTATCTCGGATGTGTACATTTGCTAACACAAATACAACGAACTGAAAAAAACCTAAACCAGGGATGTTTCTTAAAGGCGTCATACACTTTGTAATCTTGAAATCTGTGAAAAATACCGATCACATTGAGTTCCCCTCCCAATCTCTACATCACCCGTATTTTTATAAGTACCGTAAAAACACTTTTTGTTCTTGTTCTTTTCTGCAAGCGGGAACGCCACGCTACAGAGACAGTCACGTAACACATGGTGAGGAGGCGGATTCTTCTTTTGTTCCAACCAATGAAATGAAAGGAACATATCTGATATTTACATATAGATAATTCCATTGGGGATCGATGACTGTAAACACGTTTTTTTTAAAAGCACCGCCCTTTAAAAGAGTGTATTGAACATTTATTGGCTGTTGAATTTATCCTTGCTCTCTCTGAATATCTACGAAAAACATCAATCTGAATCTGCTGCGTGATGGTTGGCTGTTGTGTTCGATGCCCCGCCTGTGTCTATGTGGCCTCGACTGAAGTGTTGTTGTTTTTGCATTGCGGCTCAGAAATGTGCAGAATTTGGGGAGAGAACAGGCAGTGAGCAGTAAGAGAGCTAAAAAAGTTTAGCTCGCCTGCAGCTGCTAGCTCTGCAGCACAGTCACTGGCCCATTAAACATCAGATAACATGGCGAGCAAAGCGTTGCAAAGCCTGGGCCGTGCATTGTGGCAGGGAAGCGGGCGGTCTGCGCGTGTCTGGGGCTCCGCGCACGTACCAGCACTAGCGTGCGGTACCGCTGCTTCCTGCGGCCCGGACAAGAAGTGTTGCGAGGTTCGAGACAGCACTAGCAGCGGCCCCGTCCCACCACAGACACAGCGGCCTCAACTCAGACCGAAAAAGCGCAGCGAGGACCCTGTTCCAGTGTCAGGACGGTCATACTCGTCCAGCGCCCCGAAACTGGACACCAAGACGTACCTCTGGGCGCGCTACAATGAAATGAAACGACTGGTGCACGGTACGTGGAGTTTGCTGTTCCAAGTTCAGACTAGTGTGGCTGGGTCGAGTGTGCAAGAAACTCTCAAAAATATTGCAGAAATCTAATGCATTGAAGATGATTAAGATCGTTATTTCAGTTTTAATTTGTGAAGTTAATTTTTCTATAAAGGACGAATACTTTTATGGAGGCGTTGGCATGGATAAGGTCGCTACCCTCGGGGACCGTAACCTTCTAGGTCTTTGTCTGCACCACTTTCCAGACAATAAGTAAACACGTTGTCAGGCTGCAGAAGAAAAGGGAAGTCTCCTGGGTTTCACGAGGCTCCATCAAGCTAAACAGGCATGCGTCTCACCAGGCAGACAGGGCCAGGGTGGGTGAACGGGATTTGTGCTGCAGTGTGGTTACACCAACATACGACGTGCAATTAAACGAAAGTCTTCAACGGAGTTTATTACATCAGTTGATGACAGCCAGAAGTTATTTTGACTACTGTATCTTAAATGTGTTTATTTGTCGTCACGCAGTACGTCAAGTTATCTGAGATGGGCGGTGGGCTGTGTTAAAGGAACAACTTATCTGCTGAGTCCACACGGCTTTTGCCTGATAAATTGCTGCAGCTACACGTTTTAGTTGTTTGATGTTTATTAGTCATTTTGATCAGTGTTGTTGTCGTGTTTAGGTCAGACCCCAAGCCGTTTTTTAACAGGTTTAGAGATTTTTTTAACGTTAAAGTTTTAATTGTTTTTATATAACGGAAGCGTACTTGTTTTTTTTTTAACACAGTAGTAATGTCAGTGTGATTAATTTACGCAAACGCCTCATAACTGGTTTTGTTAAATGCTTAACACCTTTTGAATATAGTTGGTTTGGTCATATTTTGTGGCAGTAGGTAAAAACGTCATGCCAATTTGAATGATTTATATAAGATCTGTATAGTGTACTAATATGTAGAGGTGAACAGTTCTTTGTCAATTCCCTAAAATGAAGATCAGCTGAGTAACTGAATTTAGGAAAGCTCTGCCTATTTGAGCTTTTTTGGCTTATCATTTTAGCGTAGGTTGTGCTTCATATGCAGTCACATTGCTAAGTTTTTTGTGTTACATACGCCCATTAATAGTTTGTTCTGCAACTTGTAATTGCCCCATTTTCCCCATAAAAGTAAAAAAAAAAAAAAAAAAAAAACCATAATTGAAAGTGTATTCTTGTAAGATCGACAAGGAATGAAGGTCTTGCATTTATGTGTTTAGAAGTGAAATATTTGCCAATACTGTACAGTTATTAACACAGATTTGTCCTTTATTCAGTTATTCCATGCAGAAAATGTGACAGACAGATAGATATATACTTTATTAATCCCAAGGGGAAATTCACAATTTTTGTCATTTTTCAGTATGGACAGTCACTTGTCATATAAAGCCCTCCGCATTTAGTGCATTGACTAGTAGTATCCAAGAGCTTCTGTATTTGCTAATGGAGAAAGATGTTTGTTATTTTATTAGACTTTGATCTGTAACTATTGCCTTTTTCAAAATTTGGCCTTCATATATGATTATGCCAGTTCAGAGACAGGCCCATGACTGGAGAAAACAGACTCAGAAAATTAATGAATGGGTGGACTGGGGGTTTCAAAAAGGGTGTTTTTTTTTTTTTTTTTGTAGCCTTTGAAGCCAGCAGGAAAACTATACAGTCTAAGGATTTAGTTCATGGGATGCTTTGTATTTGTAAAATAACAGGATATCTGCTTTTGTGTGTAAAGAGTAAAAATATCCAAGTTAGATTACAATTGAATTAAAAAATACAGATTACAATGGATTGTTTTTTGTAGAATGGTGTTGGTGTTTTGCAGGTCAATTATCCCATCAGAAGTTAGAAATAAAAAAAGGTACCTTTTTTTTTTTTGGTTAATGAATTAAGCAATAAGTGCTTTGATTACAGACATCAAAATACAGTCTATTATTTACCATTACTGCAGTTCCATTATTCAGTGTTTTATAAGGAATTTGTGGCACTGCATATTCAGAAATTATAGTATGTATGTAATAATAGGTATTTGAGTTCTTGTGACCAGAAAGGTGAATCTCTAGATATGTGCCAGTTCCCTTCTTTTAAAACACACTGGTACAAAGTACATGTTGAAAAAGCTTTTTGTGGGTTAGGTTATTTAAGGTCTGACCTGTAATTGCATTTTCTTGTTATTTGTCAGTTGCACCATTTAGTTAAGTTTTCCTTTTTAATTGGAGAACATTATACCAAGGGACTCATATTTAAAGGATGTGTTTTTTTTGTTATTTGAGTAATAATATCAAATATCAAGCTGTCTGTAGGTCAAATCATTTTTAAGTGCCTTTATCCAGTTATTGTCTTGATTGTCTGTAAGGAATAATATGAAGTGATTATTTCTATTCCCATTTTAACTGGATTTTTCCTCGATTTTTTTTTTTTTTTTGCTGAGGAACACATTTGAAAAAAATTCTTTGCATCCTTTGTGCCACTCTTTACTAAAACCTTCTGGGTTCATCAGGCAAACAGACAAGTGATGATCTCTTAGTGAACATTATAGGCTACATTGTAGCCTATAATTGTGTATGATTTCAATATTCTTTCTCCATTCTTGTTGAATTTTTGTGGGTAAACAAAGCTTTCGTATTCAACAGAAGCCAGCTCAGTTGGTTTTGTCTGTTTACTAGTTCTTTTTTTTCCAATTGTAATGATGAGTCTAGACTTTTGTGTTTACCTTTTTTGCAAGCAGATAATTATTTCATTATAGTGTTGTTTTCGTGTTAATTTTCACTAACTTTTTATGCTATTGTGGAGTTTAATCTTGGTTATTTCTCAGGCATTCATTGTGTTGCTGCTTTATATTTTGCCACACTCTTTTAGCAAGCCACTGTTTTCCGGGGGTATCAGCTAGTTCTTAGATCCTGCTTTGGACCAGGCTGTGAGAATTCCATTTTTTCTTCCCCTCGGCTTCAAGGTGTACCTTTTTATTACCAAAATGTTTCAGAAGTAAAACTGATTTACTTTGTTTTGTAGATTCATAAGATTTTGTTTAAAGCAGTGTAGCAGAGCTCAGACTAAGAATACTGTGTTGGTAGAGATTTGTTGGTTTTCTTTTTAGATATAGTTGATAGAATCCGTAAAGCAGATTGTACCAGAAGAGATGTGCGACAAAATATGTTTTAAGGTATTCTTTTTTTTTTTTTGTCCGAGTTAGGATACATTTACAGTAGATGATTGGAATCTGGGGAAAAATTTACATTTATCTGCCAACAGCAAGGCCAGCTATTCAAAAACCTATCTTGTCTTTTATAGCACATTATATTTTTAAAATCTCATATAATGACATACTCTTTGGAAGATGCTATGTGAAATAAGGATTGATTGACTAGTATGGCATTGATAGTTTCACAACTGTTGCATTCATTGTGCTTGGTCACCTAATTAAATGTTGTGTTTATTATACATTTTTTAATTTTTAGAATTTGTGGCAACCATATTCTTTTATATACTGTAATTCTCTGTAAATCTCCAAGAAGATTTTTTAAAAGAGCACCTTTTAAGCCAGATTATTTGACCGTATGGTACTTTCACGGAAATTATTGAAGCAAGGTTGGCATTTTACAAAATGCTCACCATGTGACTTATACTATGAACATATATGTCACGTTGGTCACTTATCTGGTAAGCTTTATTACAGAGAGTTCCCCAGAATACAGTACATTCTAGTCATACTTGTGTAAAAGCTTGCCAGTAACATTCAATTCATCTTATTTACTTTAGGAAGACCAAAAAAAAAAAAAGAAAAGAAAATGCATTAAAATAGATATGGAAGATGTCCTACATTTTAATAATTTAGTTAGGTTAAAAGTTAATGTTAAAAAGGAAAGAAAAAGACATTCTTAATTGGTAGTTATATTTGATGTTGTCACATACTATACCTCAGTCATGCCCACTGCTCCTCACATAGTTATATGTGATAAAAATTGCAAAACACACCTTTTACAATTTCTTCAATAATAATTTTATATTGTATTTTACAGTTTGATGGACTTTCCTGCTTTGTCTTTAGTTATTGTATTATGATCTGATGGCATGCAGACCTCCTGGGGCATACTGATTAGACGGTGACTAACAAAGGTGCACACGTGTAAAATAACACATCCTCAGCACTTCAGCCTGACAGTCAGGAGTAGTTCACATTAGATGAAAGTGTTTTGCGTTCAACTGTACCTACCTTGGTAAACTTCTTCTTCTTTCGGCTGCTCCCGTTAGGGGTTGCCACACTGAATCATTCAAAATTGTTGTCCGCATTTTGATTTGCTTGCTTTTTACCTGAAAGAACCTTGTTGGAACCAAGATCTTTAGTCTCTCCCACCACCATTAACAATTGGAATTTTATTAAAATTTGATTTTTTAGGTTTTAAATTCGATTGTTCTAATTAGTCTTCTTTGTCACTGACTTTCTTGTAAAAGAAATAGGAAGAATGAATGGGGAGCTTCTGAATGAAAAATATTGTTGTTCTCTGTTTATCAAGATAAAGTAACATCAGAATAATTAGAAAATACTTGGTAAAGACATATCAAAAAGTTACTGCAATTGGTTGACATCATATGTAATAATTGATGGAAGAGTTTTTTTTAAACATAATGTGTTAATATAAGGAAGTTTTTTCGTTTCAATTTATAAGTAACTTTATCTATAGAGGTTTAATTTATCTAAGCCTATTGTTATCTGAAGCTCAACAAATAAGCAGGTCATTATATCCCTTGTGTTTTAATTACCAAGATTTGAGCAATTAGTGTGGCATACACAAAATTTTGCTGTTATTAATTTTTTGCAATACGTAGTAAGGCTTCTGTGTCTCCTCATAAGTCCGTGCACTTGAACCACTTAATTCAAAAAATTGCCTGTAAGAAAAATAATGACCTGACAAAACTTAAGAAATGTATATAAATGAAAGGACTCCACTGGAGCCTTCAGTTTCTGAAGTGCCTAAAATGTTGTTTTATGTATTTTACAAAACAGATATTTGTTTTGAAGAGAACTGGAAACAAATTGAGGGGTGTCTGTCTTTTTAGAAAAAGAGTTTGTTCAAAATAATCATTTATTTAAAACTAAATATAATTCTTTGCAAAGGAAACAGTAGTACAAAAATAAATCTGTATCATAGGAAGCACAAAAATGTCATAACAGTGAATATGATAAAAATCGCCAAACAATAAGAATTATAAAGTTCTGTAATATAATACAGAGGAACAGAGTGGTTGTTTTTTCTTGAGCACTTTTCCCTGGTTGATTAGAGGGTGAATAAAAGCAGCTGAGTTTGCCCTACCCCCATCACTCCTGAAATACCAGCCTTCAGAAGCAAGCTGCTTTAGGGGCCCCCTGGCAGACACATGACAGATCAACTTTGTACAGCTTCAATTTTAAAAGTATTGAGAGTCTTCACATATGACAGTCAAGAAAGAAGGCCATCGCTTGGGAATGCTGTTTAACTTTTTATTAGAGAGAAGGACTTGGCTACGTAGAATACATCTAAGTGCACCCTTGAAATGTATAGAGATGTGTTTTTAAAACTGATTGTTTTTAAAAGTGCCACTGACTATGAAGGCTCAATTGGCTTTCTTCTTGAGTACCTGTTGCGTTTTTTGATGCTTTCTTGAATGCAGAAGTTTCATTTTTTTGAGTCTGTCTTGCATTTATCTACACATGTGTAACAGATGCCAATTTATGTCCTAACAGTGTATTTTTTTCTTTAGTATTGGGTAATGGCAAGGAGTCTCTTCCTTGGCAGGGCTGCTGTTTAAATGACTCATGGTAATGAATCATGTATTCTAGTGCTAGCTAGCTCCTTTGCCTGGAAGCTTGCTTGGCACTGCTTTCTTCTTTTGTACTTTTAAAGTGCATGGGAGTTGGCGAAATTAGGATAAACGTTCTTCCTTTGCCCACTCTTTTGTCCTTTAGCTTTGTTTAAGTTTTCTGAAATGTGATTTCAACACTACCAGCTCTTCCTGGAATTCAGGATGTAAGGTTTATTCATAGGTAGTGGCTGTATAGATTAAAGTTGCATGTTGTAGACATCGTCAATTTCAGTAAACAAATACATTTTAAGTTCTTTAATTCTAACTGTAGTAAAGATCATTATGCGTGCAGGTTAATGTTTTTGATGGCTCTTCCTTTCACAGCAATCCTTAGGAGCATTGGTTAATTCCCCTTTTTAAGTATTTACCAAAAAATGCCATATTTCAAGTTCAGCATTTTTCAGGGATTGTTCTACAGTCAAGTTTTTTTCCTGCATCTCAATTATGCAATTATTCTAAATGTCAATGATTTTTCATTTAGTTATGGATAATGGTGAGGTCTGTTTGTATGGCTCCCTGATAACATGGTGTGGATTTATTTAGTTCAGAAAATGGATGAATGTGTTTACTGAATAATTGTCCGTATGTTTATAAAGAAATGTTGAGATGTTGCCTGGTATGGAGAGTGTAATTTTGGAATCTCTACAGAGTAATGCCTAACATGGTTTGCCTCGTCTTATAGTAAATATTCATCTCTGCCAAATACATGGCGTGTTAGCGTTTTGCCAGAATGTAAAGGCTACATTTCAGCTAAACAAAGTCCAGGGCAGCATTAAAGATAGCCTATCCCTGTAGCAACTGGTGCGAGACATGAACTGACTGTAGATAGGCACACTTACCCTCCCTCACTCCATGTTAATTAAAGCCATTTTTTTTAAATGTACCAAAAGAAATGAGTACGTACAAAAATGGACTGTTAGTTGATGTCACATCCCTGGAACAGTAGCGTCAGACATCTTTCTTTTGTCAGAACTACAGATGTTTTTTTATTTTTCCCTTTATGTTTTAACTGGATAGTTTATGATTATTCTGGAAAAGGCATGTAAAAAATTCCAAAACTTATAAAGGACCTTAAGTATCAGTTAATTTTAATTGAACATTTTTTCATTTCATTTTCCAAATGATATTGTAGGTGTATAGGGTTGTTATTGTCAAATGTGAAGGCTACAATGAAGTTCTTATTGCATGTACAAACATGAATTGCATTACCTTACCATGAAACCTCTGTCTTTCTTACATGAAAATCACAGAGCATGTGTAATCTTGGGCGCTTTATGCATTTTATGAAGGTTCTTGATCTACATGAAAATCTTGGAGTTAAGCTGCTGTAGTGCACTGTTACTTGCAGTTGAGTTTTTAATTGCCTTTATGGTAATTGCCATAGCTTGTTAGTAAATGTTTTTTTTATAGCCAGAAAAATCAGATTTCAATTTATTATTAAACATGCAGTCACTAACAAGCCCTATATAAAGATTACAAATGTATTATGGAAAAAAAGTTCATTTTTAAAACAAAGCATAATTTTGAATCGTAAGTATACAAGCCTCAAAATTAAACTTGTATATGTTGAAATGTTTGAATGTTTTTTATGTCCAGTTCCCTGCTGTCCTAGGTCAGCTGTATTCAGAAAAAAACAATCATGCAATAGTATACAACATCAAACTAATTTGGATTGAAGTGCTATGAACCACCTTATGTTGCATGACATCTGTACCAGTGCAGTGCTACAATGGACACAGAGATGAGAAGGAACATGAAAGTACTTGGTAAAGACATATCAAAAAGTTACTGCAGTTGGTTGACAATACACTAATGCAGCCGATCTAACAAGATTATTCTATGCTTTAATAGTTGGTTTTCAGCCTTAATTTAAATGTTGAGGCCAGTGGGGCTTCTGTAATGAAAGAATTTTTAGTGTTGAATTAAATAATAAGATACATTGGGAGAAGTTGGCTAAAGAGATGTGAATAATTGAAATGTCAGACAACATTGAGTACTTGTGAAATAACGAGGACAAATCGAGTAACTCGATTTACTCATTTACTTTTGACTCATCGAGACATGCTGTGGGTATTGAAGCTTTTTAGAGTGATACAGACTTTGTTTTGTCTTGTGTGCAAATTCTTTTCTGTTTCTGCAATTGAATTCTTTTTATGTATGGGTTGCGGTTTTTGCTTTGAGCTCTCGCCCACCTTTACCTATCGTCTGTAGGGGACGAGCAGTAGTTTTAGATTTGTCAAAAAAAATTTAATCTCTGTCTTTTGATTGATTTTGACGTTTTAGAGTCCCCTAAAACTGAAAACATTGATATCTTGGTGATGGGTTTGTGTCTGTGTGTCTTGAGCTAAAACTCGAGAGCTAAAACCTCTGGACAGAAAAATACCAAACTCGAAACTTAAGCCTGTTATGAGATGACGATGTGCTGGTTAGTGTTTGAGCCAGATCCTGCAAGTGAGAAAGGCAGTCTAGGGGAACCCGCAATTACCGTAGTTCTGCAATTAATTACCAGTTCTTCTCATCAAATGCTGCTGTAATGGCCTATTTTATGATTGGATAGATCAGAATCAGAGCGGTATATAATTACTGAAATGTTACAGAATAGTTTGGGTAACTTGGTTCCTAGGGTGCAAAGTCTACTGACTCTCACATGCTTTTATGAATAGTTTTGAATCTATTTTTAAATTTTTGCATACAGAGTTAAATACATTTCATCTCTTTGTTATTCAGTACAATATTTGTTAATTTAGATGAAATGGAGTATTGATTGATGAAGTTATGACTATTTTGAAGAGTTTGGATTAGTAATGTTAAGACGTACTCCTTTGATGTTTTGTATTACTATTACCTCTTGTTTTGTCTTGTTTAAATTTATTTTTAAATGAAATCTTTGATACTTGCTGAGAAATTACTAAACATAGATGCTATTAATGTTACTTTGTATTGGTTGTAAATGGTTCTTATATAACCTCTGTATCAGTGTGAGTGTATTTTAACTCACCTTAACTTTATTTTCTAATTGAATTTGTAGGTTTATCTCTCAAGGTGCTATAGTATATCTAAACATGTTTGTGCCTTCTCTGTGCACTTGTGTTAACGATTGATCAAAGTTTTGTTTACTGTAGTCTGCTGTTTAGTCTAGAATGGACAAACCCAGATGTGTCCTTTTTTACACTAGCATTTTAATGCCTGTTTAAAGATTTTTTGCTTTCTGTACAATCTATCCAAATTTAAATCCCAAAGTGTTTACAGTTTTGGATATTTTGGTTAAAATCAGAAAGAGGAAGACAATGCATAAACATTTAGTTTTAGCATTTTTTAAAAAAAAATAACCAAATATAAATTTCTACATTTCTGTGTAAATGAGCCTTTTTTTACGTAGGTCTTGTATATAAAGAATGACATACAGTGGTGTGAAAAACTATTTGCCCCCTTCCTGATTTCTTATTCTTTTGCATGTTTGTCACACAAAATGTTTCTGATCATCAAACACATTTAACCATTAGTCAAATATAACACAAGTAAACACAAAATGCAGTTTTTAAATGATGGTGTTTATTATTTAGGGAGAAAAAAAATCCAAACCTACATGGCCCTGTGTGAAAAAGTAATTGCCCCCTTGTTAAAAAATAACCTAACTGTGGTGTATCACACCCGAGTTCAATTTCCGTAGCCACCCCCAGGCCTGATTACTGCCACACCTGTTTCAATCAAGAAATCACTTAAATAGGAGCTGCCTGACACAGAGAAGTAGACCAAAAGCACCTCAAAAGCTAGACATCATGCCAAGATCCAAAGAAATTCAGGAACAAATGAGAACAGAAGTAATTGAGATCTATCAGTCCGGTAAAGGTTATAAAGCCATTTCTAAAGCTTTGGGACTCCAGCGAACCACAGTGAGAGCCATTATCCACAAATGGCAAAAACATGGAACAGTGGTGAACCTTCCCAGGAGTGGCCGGCCAACCAAAATTACCCCAAGAGCGCAGAGACGACTCATCCGAGAGGTCACAAAAGACCCCAGGACAACGTCTAAAGAACTGCAGGCCTCACTTGCCTCAATTAAGGTCAGTGTTCACGACTCCACCATAAGAAAGAGACTGGGCAAAAATGGCCTGCATGGCAGATTTCCAAGACACAAACCACTGTTAAGCAAAAAGAACATTAGGGCTCGTCTCAATTTTGCTAAGAAACATCTCAATGATTGCCAAGACTTTTGGGAAAATACCTTGTGGACTGATGAGACAAAAGTTGAACTTTTTGGAAGGCAAATGTCCCGTTACATCTGGCGTAAAAGGAACACAGCATTTCAGAAAAAGAACATCATACCAACAGTAAAATATGGTGGTGGTAGTGTGATGGTCTGGGGTTGTTTTGCTGCTTCAGGACCTGGAAGGCTTGCTGTGATAGATGGAACCATGAATTCTACTGTCTACCAAAAAATCCTGAAGGAGAATGTCTGGCCATCTGTTCGTCAACTCAAGCTGAAGCGATCTTGGGTGCTGCAACAGGACAATGACCCAAAACACACCAGCAAATCCACCTCTGAATGGCTGAAGAAAAACAAAATGAAGACTTTGGAGTGGCCTAGTCAAAGTCCTGACCTGAATCCAATTGAGATGCTATGGCATGACCTTAAAAAGGCGGTTCATGCTAGAAAACCCTCAAATAAAGCTGAATTACAACAATTTTGTAAAGATGAGTGGGCCAAAATTCCTCCAGAGCGCTGTAAAAGACTCATTGCAAGTTATCGCAAACGCTTGATTGCAGTTATTGCTGCTAAGGGTGGCCCAACCAGTTATTAGGTTCAGGGGGCAATTACTTTTTCACACAGGGCCATGTAGGTTTGGATTTTTTTTTCTCCCTAAATAATAAAAACCACCATTTAAAAACTGCATTTTGTGTTTACTTGTGTTATATTTGACTAATGGTTAAATGTGTTTGATGATCAGAAACATTTTGTGTGACAAACATGCAAAAGAATAAGAAATCAGGAAGGGGGCAAATAGTTTTTCACACCACTGTATAAACAAGTTACCAGGATGTAGAGACTTTGTTTTTCTAATCTTAGTCTGCTTAGTTTACTGTTTTGTTAATATGCTTGGATGTTCAGAAGACTGAGCAGAACATTTTTCAGTTTACTGCCACTTTGTTCTGTGTCATATTCTGTAATGATTTTCATTTTAGAAGTCGGTATGGTTAGTATTTAGCTGTTGCATTCTTTTTCTCACTAGCCTGAATATACTGTATTTAATGTAATTACATGGATTGTTATGTGTTAGTGTGCTTTTTGTTAATATATTAGTGCAGATCTTTATATACAAATTATTTTGTTCTTTTTTTACCACGTAAATATTAAACTCTGATTCACTTTGTTGTAGTGTTTTACATATGACCTCAAGAAAATCATTATGCAAGTATGCCTTAACTCTTAAGTACACACTAGTGTCAGTGATTTAAAAGTAAAGCGTTGTCTCCCCAAATTGCACATTGGCTTTTTGTCCTGTCATGACATTACTTCTTCACAAATTGATGACTTTGATTCCTTGCTGAAAGATATAACAGAAATATATGTAGAGCACATCATATTGTATGTGATCTGAGTAATCCAGTACACAAGGTATTTTTTTGAATCATTGCTTTTTTGGGTTGTTTTTGTTTATTCAATACTTGCTTATTGTGCAGTGTTGACTAAACAACAGCAGAAATGCAAAAAGCTCCTGACAACATTTAATGTGACTTGGAAGCCATTATCCATAAGGAGACACATAATATAGGAAAAAACCAAATAGTTGGAAAAAATAGGCATCAGGCACAGTTTGAAATATAATCTAAAAAACAGTGTGCAAAATTTGCAAAAAAGACACTGTAATAATTTATTTGTTCTCTTCTGTGTCGGTACCTATGAAAACATTTTTTGCTTATGTTTAATTGTGATTAACATACAAGGAAGAAGACCTTCTTTAGCATTCCTGCTTGAAATACGGAAACACCCGGAAGCTGGCCCCTCTCCTTGTTATGGTTCCTCTGGTTAAATTGAAAGACACACAAACCACCCTTCCTGCTAGGTCTCCAATTGTAGAGAGATGGGCATGTTTTTATACTCTTGTGTTTTTTTAAGTAAATGTAAACATATCAGAGGAAAAATGTTTAATTTGGGTAAGATTTTATGCATATAAGAAATTTATATGATGTATATTAAGGCAATCTCTCCCCATTTTGTATTACAGATCTGCTTCCACCTGGTGTATGCAATCTGTTGAATCCAGCAACAATCTATGCTAATAATGAAGTGAATCTGGCAGAGGTTGACATCTATGGATTTGACTATGATTATACATTGGCTCTCTACTCTAATGCATTGCACTCCATGATATTCAACACAGCTCGTGACTTTCTTATTGAGAATTACAAGGTAAAGGAACATGAAGGTCAAAGTATGATTCTTTTCTTAAGTAAATATTATGACATGAGATTTATATTAATACAAAAAAAAACTGAAACATGATATGAAATGAGATTTGTATTAATTAAAGTAAATAGAAAGATATTGTAAACCATACAGATAAGCAGAACAGTGTAGTAGAAGTACTGCAGCAGTGAAGTCAAAGTGTTATTTTTCTGTACTCTCAATATCCGAGCTTGTATGAAGATAATACTTCAAAAATATTTAATGTCTTATTTTTAGTAAGTTAAGCATGTATATGTGCATCTCCCTTCCATTCCAAATTCTGTACATACAAGGAAAATACAAGTCTTCAATGAATTGTTTGACTACTTTTTGACAGCATTATTTTCTCTCCTTTTCTTTTTTATTAATAATTAAAACTCAATTTATGTTAATGCTTAGGCATTTGATAAAGTATGGGTGATTTAAACAAGATATTACGTTTTTATATGCAATATTTAAAAAAGTGGGTCTCTGGCTAAAGAATCTGGGCTGGTAACTCAAAGGTTGCCAATTCGAATCCTGTCAGTGACCAAAGGAATGCCACTCTGTTGGGCCCTTGAGCAAGGCCCTTAACCTGCAATTGCTCCAGGGGGCTGTACAAATAGCTGACCCTGCACTCTGACCCCCAAAAAACTTTCTGGAGAGTAGGTTGGGATATGCAAAAAATGACAAATTGTATATGGTGAAAAAAGGATTAAAACAGAAATTCATAATTTTCTTTCTACAGTCATAAAAAGCATAATATATACTATGTTTATAATATATACTATACATTTTCAAGAATTTATTAATCTGTAGGCACATTATGAACCAAATTTGTATTAAAAACACTGTATATATTACCAATTAATTAGTTCTTATTTTTTTTTTTTTTTTTTTTTTTTTTTTTTTTTTAATTTTGAAATTTTTTTTTACATGTGTGCAGCATTATATGGCTCTTAATAGAATTGTGCTATTTAAGAATATATAGTAATGTCTCCTTTTAACAATATTAATATTGCACTGGTCATCTTTTGCTTTGGTTAATACTGTAAATAGCTGCATATTTTTTAACAAAAAATTGGTTTTATTTTGATTGTTTTATTTTCTGTGCACAATAAACTGATAAATGACACAGCTATAGTGAAACCTATACATAGAGCAATGTAGTTTATAAGTAAAAATTAGATGTAGGCTGGTACAGTTAATTATTCAATTTCTAAAATCCCATAGTTAGGAATTTCAGAAATTATTCATGTTTATGTAGCACAAAATGTTCAAAGAAGTAACCTTACTATATCTTTGAGAATTTCTGTTAGAAATTCAATGCAGTAAACACCGTTACTGTTAGACTTCAACCTTTTCTATTTTGAAAGTTTTTATTTTCATTTGCTTTTCAGATGTTGTTAAATAGAATGACGTTTGTCTTTTTTGCAAAAAAACAAAAGCTACCTCAAATTCTGTTCTTTTTAACAGATACAAATTCTTGCAAAGGTTTTGTTGATAACATGCCACTATGCTCCTGATGCCCCTCTTAATCCATGATTCACTTAACTGTCCAAAATAAATAAGGTTGTATTTGTGTAATAAATTAATTTTTTTAGAGGTCCCTAATCTTTGTTTGTTTGTCTTTCATCATTAGCCTGTTTTTAATTTCAGGCTTCCTGTTAGCTAAATTTGAGTGGTGAACTTTTTATATATATAATTATGTCTGTTCCTTCTCTTTTTTGATTATGGCATGTCAAGTACTTTTATTTATTAAAAAAAAAACATACATCAGGAACCTTTTTATGCAAAATATTTTTACAAAAGAGAGTGACCGTCTTAAATTCTGACATTCTGGCCCATTTCCTTAAAAAAATTAAAAAAAAAAAAAAAATCAAACTCAGATTGGAAAAAGTTTTTGATTTGTGAATGCTTGGTTTAATTGAAAGAAAGTTAGGATTCTACATGCCTATAAATTCCGAATCAGGATAGGAGAAAAGAGCACTTTTTCCCCTGCAGCAAATCTGATAATACTACTGGAAATGCCTTGGCAAACTTGAGCTACCATAACCTAGTAAACAGATTAAGAGATGACTGAAACTGCCAGTGGGGTTGCAAGGCAAGCTAATTTTTAGGTGGTCAGTATTCCTGTTTTATTTTATCAACATTTTGCTCTGTCCTTTACACATTGTATTTAAATAAATAAGTCATCACAGTTCTGTGGAGCTTTACAGTTGTCCATATCAACCCAAACTGTTCACAGCATTCCCCCACTACCACCAAAAGTGAAGGTGCGATGTCAGTTCTAGCTTGTTGTCTAGGGTTTTTTTTTTAAAATTTTTTTTATTTTTTACATATATATATACCCTGAATGTCTATTATGGCAGTTGACTTTATTTATCAAATGCATTAATGAAAGCTTTTTCTTTTGTTTCTGTAGTATCCGGAAGGCATCAGAAAGTATGATTTCATCCCTAATTTTGCAGCCAGAGGACTCCACTATGACATTCAAAAGGTAATACTTCAGTGGGTGTTCTAAACACTCAAATGTTATCTTATGTAATTTTAACTTGGTCTACTAGATTAATTATAGTACATCCCTCAGTGGTAATGAGTGAATTTTAGTTTAAAGATTTTACATTAAACATAAGGTGTAAGCAATTGAGTTTGCATGTGGCACCAAAGGTGAAATGGAATGGACAAACTATCATAACAGGTAGTGTGGTCCCCATGATTAAAGTATCAAAGTATAAAGCAAACATTTTAGATTTAATCAGGGTAGGTTCAAACATTGACTTGTTTTGTGATCATAAGTAAGATGGTTGACCTACTTACAGTTGTTGAAGCATTTAAACAATTACACATTTGTAATTTCTAAGTTATTTTAGATAAATGTAAGGATATAATAAGCCCCTAGTATGGTATCCTGGTACATCATGTGCCCTTGACTGACAGGTACCACAGAAATGTCAGTCTTTGTTGGTTGCTTAACATATTTATTTCCCGTTAGTAACATTTAATAATTATTATAAAGTGCCTTTTCCATGACTAAGGCATTTAAATGGATAATCCCAAGAAAAATTAAGCATAGCAAATACTTAAGCTTAGTAAAATTCCTACTCTTCAGCATTAGTCAGTAGCCTGATGTGGAGAAAGTGCCATCCTTAGCCTTTCCCAGAATCATGTGAATTAGAGAACGGAGCACACTATGTGATAAAAGCAAAGCATATCTCTGCAGGTAATTAACAGGTACAATTTAAATGACTTGATATAGTAGTCAGGATTGTATTATAAAATGTAACTTCCATAGTACTGAAATGTACATATAGATAGGCTTAGTTTTGGTGTATGATTTTTCTTCTTTCATTACAGTAGGTTAAATAGTTAATTGAGTGTGTATTTAAACCAGAAATGCCGTTGGAGTTTTGAACTGTGTGGTGAGAGTAAGGAGCATGCTTTTTTGATGCTGAACTGACTGCACCTAAACACAGCCAGATCAATGCCTCTTTAGGGTAAATTTGCATATATTGTGTTTTGCCAAAAAATGTGTATTTTTATGTTTTTGTCGTCCAGTTATGATAAAAATATTGTAAAGTGAGGTGTCATTTGTGTGCTCAGTTAATTACTTTTTCCCCCCTCTCTCTCTTGTACACTGTAAATCTATTTCAAAATTGTAATACATTCTTAAATACTGTGTTTCCCCGAAAGTAAGACCGGGTCTTGTATTAATTTTTGCTCCAAAAGACGCACTAGGGCTTATTTTCAGTCAATGTCTTATATTTATTCATGTACAACAATATACATTTATCCAAATACAGTCGTGTCATCTTCTTCTGGAATATCATCATAACTTTCCACATTCAAACCCTGAATTCCAGCCTGAATTTCTTTCTGCTCCAGCCGCTTTTAGGATCGTACAGGATCAATGTGCGTGCTTTGATGTTTGATGAATGGTTTGATGTGGTGAAGCAAAATGCTGACATACAAATGCATTAGTGGTGCTTTTATATTCAAACGTCGCATATTTCCCAAAGTAATGACACAATATATTTTAAATGTCTCACATACCATTTTCTGTGCCGTCTTTTTTTGCACCTCGGCGTATTTGAGCCACAGAGAGAAAAAAAATAAGGACATAATGAAAATGTCTATTTTGTGATTTAAAGTAAAACTTTTGGCTTTAACCTCAATGTCCACTTTAACCTCATAGTTTACTTTATCATTAAAGCAGACCGTCGTAAACATCCTCTTAAAACTGACCCAGTTGTTAAATCGCTCTGCACTTCTGGGGCTTCCTCTTGACCTGACAGCAGTGGCAAGCAGCATTGAATTCTCTGCACATTTAGAATTCTTAGATTTATACTTGGTATCACTTTCATGATGAAATGCATTAAAATATGTATGTTACATTTTACAGATTAATCATTAACTTTGTTTAAATAATGAATACTGTTAATACTTACACATATGGGGTGGAAGAGCGGTAGCGCTGCTGTCTCGCAGGGAGTCGTGTCCCTTGTGGTCCCTGCCTGGAGTTTGCGTGTTTTCCTGGTGGGTTTCCACGGTGGGCTCAGTTTTCCATCCAAAGACATGAAGATTTGGGGATTTGGTGAAGCTACAATGACGCCAGTGTATGTGTGTGTGCTTGTGTTTGTTTACCTTGTGAAGAGCTGATGCCCCGTCCAGGGATTTTGTTTCTGTCTTGCGCTGATGCTGCTGGAATGGGCACATCCCCGAATTGATGGATGTAATCATTAAACATCCTTCAGAGATATTGTGGCAAGGTGTCCTCAGAATTTAATGGACGTTTTGGGCCACATGTCACATTGCGTGAAGTATAAACCTGGCCTTAGGCGCTTACTTTTCAGCTGACGATCTTGACTAGGGCTTATTTTTGGGGTAGGGCTTATATTACAGGGCAGCCTGAAAATCATGCTAGGACTTACTTTCGGAGTAGGTCTCATTTTTGGGGAAACACGGTATGAAATAACAATAAACAAATATTTCCCTGATGTACAGTAATTATTTATATATTGTTTTATGGATAAAATGTATTTTTTTATTATTTTTTATTTTTATAATGCACTTTGGTAGTTATTTAAAAAAATAGAGCACATTTTCACAGGGGAAGGTTTACAAATGAAAATCAAAATAGTCTCAACACCAGCAGGTTGACAGTTTTTCTATAAATTTCTGCTTTAGAAATCATGATGTACAAGCATGGCTGTTAGAAACAGTACTCTGTTTTAATTAGTGTTTCAGGTCCCATTTGTATAACTACTGTATGTTGAGAACAGACCTTATTGTTAACAGGGTATCCCTAAGTGAGATTTAGCTAAATAAATCAAACTAGCGAACCCGCGGCGTAGCATATGCCGCATAATTATGTATTGATGGGTGAACACTTCCTGAACGACACAGTTGTCCAAATAGAAGTGAAAATAAAATTGAGCCCGGTGCATTCTTTAACTGCATTTTCTGCCTTGTAGCGCAGTGGTAGTGTTGCTGGTTAACACTAAGGAGACTGTGGAAGATTTTGGGTTTGCTTCCCGGTTCCTCCCTGTGTGGATAGCGCTTTGAATGAAGAAAGTGAACATTTGCAAAATCCGTAACGGTGCATTCAGTAAGTACAATGCACATGCGTTTAATTTGTCGGCCACTTTTTGCCAGCCATCTTTTCTGGTTTGGGCTGATTTTGCAGTGTTACCGCTTGTGCATATTAAATGTTGAAATCCTTCGAGGAACGAATTAACACCAACCCACCCACACACACACACAGCTTGTGTGAAAAAATGCGCCCGTACTTTCATAATTTTGTTGCAGCCTATTAACTGTTTTAGACGCTGCATTCATCAATTCACATCCGCGACAAACATGCCTCTTTTTACATGGTCCTGCTTTGGTGGGCAGGAAACGTTTTCCATGTTCCTGCAGGACCATCTAAGAAGACGCATGTTTGTCGCGGAAACGAATTGCTGCATGTAGCGTGTAAAACAGTTTGGTATGGTGCACGCGGTCGTGCGTCGTAAGCGAAAAGTCAACGTGGCTCAGAGGTGCATGTGTACTGTAGCCCAGACGAAGATAAATGACAGTGTTTTTTCCCCAGTCGACACGTCCTTGTTGGTGGTGCATGGCTCTGCGAGTTGTCGTCGTAATCCAATGGTCTTAGAGTTGGTGGCCGTGGTTCCTTCCTGCGTGCGCCATGGGCGGCTTACTTGTCGGCGGCTTAGTGAATCCACGCCCCTTCCGGCGTGCTTTCCATGGGTGGCTACTTCTCTTCCGGCTTAGTGAATTATATATATAGATACTCTCTTCTTTTGTCTTTTTGTAGGGTTTGTTGATGAAGATAGATGCTTTTCATTATATCCAGCTGGGAACTGTATACAGGTTTGTGCCAAAAATTATTTTTGCACAGTCTACTATTAATGTGTTATAAAAAAAAATCAAAAATTGCTGGAGGTGGCTTTATGTACACCATAATATTTTTATAATTTACTGGAGGTTATTTATAAAGTACAATATTCTAATGTCATTATCAAGTTAAAATTTAGATTCTTTTGAACTGAAATAACTTTTAATCCTTGGTCTTGTTGATCACTGCAGAATGTTTAAATATATTGTGACTGTCTGTGATTGAAAGTTCACTTTGATTATTCGTTCATTGTTCAGTACTTGTTCCGTTTTTGTTTTGATTTCAATTTACTATAGAGGTCTTCAGCCAGTGCCAGATAAGGAAGTCTTGGAACTTTACAATGGTACACACCATGTTCCACTTAATCAAGTCAGTGGATTCTATGGCAAGGTAAAGTAATGCATCTGCCAATGCTCTGTTTTATACTGAAATGACATTGGACTCTTCCCAACACAATATGCCCAATTATCTTTAGAAAGAAAGGTACAGAACCTTACTCTCACTGCTGAAACTGTTTACTTTTCACTGTCTCCTCCTTTGTCACAGGCTGTTATCCTTTGCTCCAGCTTCCACTTTTTTCATTACCCTGACCATAATGCCTGCCCCAAGCCAGTATTGTCATGCACATCCTTCTTCATTTGTTATTTTCACGTTTTTTGCCTTTCTGTGGTAACTTCTTATTGCTAAGAAATTAAGCTCTGTTCATTTGTACAGTAGATGTTAATTTTACCTTTTTTCTTTAAGCAATCTATTGCACAAAGCCATTATCAGTGCACAACATAAACCTAGAATGCTTGAATCATTATTATTGTGAACATTCCTCTCGCCAAAAAAAATAAGTAAAATCCTTCATAAGCCTTGTTATTTTATTATTATTATTTCCTAGATCTCTGACCAACATGAAGAATGCTGCCACTGGTCTTTGCTAGAAAAACAAGATTCCACCTCCTATATATCTGTTGTATTCAGTTGGTACAACTAGACCACTTTGGATATTGCCAAGTACAAACAATATCAAAATTTTATTTCTCTGTTTCTTCTCATATTTCGCTAGATATCATAAGGAAATTTTTGTCAGTCTGTAACTATCAGTCATACAGTACCCCCCCGAAATTTGCGGGGGTTACGTTCCTAGAGCACCCGTGGATTGTGAAAAACGCGAATTATAGATGTGGTTAAAAAAAATGCCTATTTTTATAGTTTAAACCCTAAATATGCCCCCAAAACACTTCAACTTCATTTCAACCTCAGCTCAATACATTACCTAAAAAAAAAAAAAAGAATGTATAGGTAAACCCGTATAATGTACAGTACTGTACTGATAAGTCACCTGCAGTGCTAGAATGTAAAATACAGATGTTAACGTTATATGTACTATAATTCGTGCAAGCATGTTTTCATTTAGAAGCCTTAGAAGGTGCAGGGCGTTTTGACGGCATCTTGGGGCTTTAAGCTTTAAACTGCCACATACTTGGGGGTTAATGCATCCCTGGATGCCAAATACTTTTTTGCTGCACTTTTTAAGAAAACGTCATAATTCACAAAGAAAAAGTAAAATTTTAATGGAACACATTTTTTTCATGCAAAGAGCATCACAATTTTTGCAACACTGATCATTTTACACACTGCCAATGAACTGTAAAAACTATTAAAAAAAACTACTGGAACAATATGTACAAGGTGGAACTGACGCCATTGATGAAATTCAGTAAATCACCGAGCCAATTGCACTTGAACTGGCTGCATGCAAGCACACAGAGGCCAACGCTGATGACTGCAGGCTGGTCTAGTGCTGGTCTAGTGCAGCGGCTCAGTCCCAGAGACAGTGAGGCTGCAGGGGCCGGCAGTGGTCATGAGCAGGCTGCTCAATGAATGTACGGCACTGACTGATCAGCTCTGCTGTGCTGGTAAATTGCACTGGGAACCGACTATAGCTGGTTGTGGCATTTAATGAATGTACATGGCTGAATATACTCTGCTCCTACGTGCTGGCAAATGGCACTGAGAAACGACTATAGCCGGTTGCGTTGGTTTATGGGTTAAGAAGAACAAAACGGAAAACACAAGAACACTCAGCTGGAGATGCATCACAGGGCAGCAGTCAATCAGCAGCAAGGAGAAATGAATAACGCTGTAGTGGTCCGGTGCTGCGAAGATTTACACCGTCGAGAAGACAGCGATTTATTTATTTTTATGGTGGAGATTCCAGGGACGCGCACAGCCTTGGCCCGACCCGCACGCACTCACAGAGACAAAAACAAAGCAAACCGGTAATCAAACAGCAAATAAAGAATGTAATGAAAACAACGATAACACCCCTGTTCCCCTTACGGTGATTTATACATTAAATACAACAAAGCACAAACAAAACACAGTAAAGTCCATGAAAAATGGCAACGGATGAAATGTAATGATGAAGGTAGATAGTCCAGAGATCTGCATGTTGAATGGAAATGTAAAGATAGTCCTACCAGCAGTTCCTGAAATGGTGAAGATGGGTGGACGGGTTCGGGAACGCTTCTTTCTTCGCAGGATGACAATGAATCCACTTATAGTCCTCATGTACACAGGCAGACAATTCAGACTTCAACCACGAAACGATCTAGGACAAAACGAATAAGTACAGCTAACCCAACAGAAAGCAGGCAGAGAGACAGGAACTTGAAACACAAATTACAAAATCTTTTTTTTTTTTTTTTTTTTCTTTTGGTCACCGGCCCCCTTTTTAAAAGCCATGCTGACCTCCTTTGACCCCAACAGCCCCTGCACCCTCAGCAGAAGACCAGTCAGAGCCACTGCAGGGACTGCTGGGAGTTGCAGTTTCAAATTCTAGTAGAGTACAACGCTCTGGGATTGACTACTTTTACCATCCCAAGCCGCGTTTTCCTCTGTGGTTGCTTCCTGTTCTCTCTACAGTGCAGTATTGCCATGAAAAAAGCCATAGAAAATTGCGGAGGATATTTGTGGTTTCCGCTAACAATTATTAGTTGCGTTCTAAGGAAAAATCCGCAAACAACTGAGGCTGCGAACCCTGAACCGCGTCTTCGCAGGGGTCTACTGTACTTGAAATAACAATATCATCCTCACCTTGAATGTATTGGTGTATCCTGCAATTATTGTTCTTCTGTTTTTTTTTTTTACTTTGTCATCCCTCAATAAGTATTGTCATGCCACTTCCTTTACCTTTTGTTCCTTTGTGTATAGATATGTAAAAGTAATTAACCTTTATTTATTTTTTGTTAAGCGCATTGACCTGTTTGTTACAATTTCCAGTCACACTCCCTTTCATTCATTTTAAAACTGAATTTTACCTTTTCATTGTTTTTGCTACACACTGGCCTCTCCACAGTGCATCAGGTTAAGAATAGGTTTTGGACTCCTACGATTGGTTCAGAGGGTCTATATTATAACATTTTACAGAGTCCAAGCAAATTTTTAAAAAACTGCCACAAATAGCTATTGCTTTTTAGTTATTTTTATGTTGTTATTAATCAATTTTATGTGTGTACAGGGCCCCAAGATGAAGCAGTTCATGGATATTTTTTCAATTCCTGAAATGACACTGCTGGCTGTTGCTAATGATTACTTCATTAGCAACAATATTGAATATGATCCAGTTCACCTGTACAAGGATGTGTCGGTAAGTTATTAAACTTGTGAAAAAGCTAGTGGCTCCTTAAAGATATTAATCACTTTCCAGAGTTTCTTTTTTTGATTATATTCAGTATATACTATATTGTTGTTGATCTACTGTAAAACAAATAATACCCGATACAAGTATACTTATTTAAAGAACCAGTCTTGATTAGTTTAAACTAAATAAAGCAAACAAACAAGAGAAAGTCTTTTAAGTGTTGCTCTTTAAACGAGTTTTACTATAATATATATATATATATATATATATATAAAGCAAGCTATAGTAGTCAAATGAGAGATGTGGTTTAAATTATGAGTTATTTACACAGGAATAGAATCAGTGTTGTTGTTCTTTTTTTTTTCCCCTCCCCTCTCCCTTTTGTTTGTTTTTGTTTTATTTAGCCTTTCCAAGTTTTGAGTACAGAGTGTCTCTGTCAGATAGTCATCTTCATTTTTAAACTACTTGCTTTCCTCAAAAAAAAAAATACTGGAATGAAGATGTAAAAGCATTCAGTAATTATGTGCTGATTCTCGGAGCCATGTTTGTGATTTGAAAATCCTTTGACAATTTAAGGAGTTGAAAGGAAAGGTCAGCATTTCTAATCCAGAAGCTCTTTTAAAATTCCTGTCGAATACAGAGGCTAACACAATTAAACCTTGTTTATTTGGATCTGGGTGAAAGGGCATCCTTTTTCTGTTGTGATTACACAATCTGGTTCTTTTTTTTTTTCTTTAATTTCAAGAGGTCTACTTCTGCTTTAACATGTCTGTCCTTGGCTTAAGCTTGAATTTGAAATAGCTTTGTGTTCTGTGATTTTTGCAACAGTAATCAAGTTTTACACATTAATGACTAAATTAATGCAATTTGGTATTTCCTGTCTTGCAGTCATGTTTTTTCAGACTTGCAGTTTCAAGTACTTTTAATTTGGTTTTCTAAAATGACTTTTGTGTGAATACTCATACATTCACTTTTTGTCCTTGGTCCATTACCTCTTTTGTTAGTCAGTTTTTATTGGGCACCTTCCCAGAAAGTACTTTATCATGTTTGTGCAGAATAGTTGAATGACAACTGTTTATTTAGAGTGAAAAGTATATAATTATTTTTGGCAGTGGTAAACCTGGTGGACCTTAGTAACAGTTGTGACTATACTGTATATATAACTGTAAATGTTTCTCAAGCTTGCACATGATTCAGCCTTCTTGCTAGGTGCTTAGATTGCAACGAGAAGCCTGCCTTCCTTCCTTGAAGTGTAAGCTTAATGAAGTACTCGGCAACCCCTTTGTTTCACCACTTGTGACGTACTTTGTCCTCTAGCCCTGTGTTAACTGTAAATTATGTTTTTGCTTTGTGCACACAAACATGTGCACGTTACGTAATTCTTTCAACATTTCTATGATCATACTAATTCTGCATGTTTTAAGGGGACAAATTGTATTTGCCACTTCAGCTAAATGTGCAAACCGCAGATTGTTCCTGTGTTGGTGATGCAGGTGCGTTGCTCTAGCCATTTAGAAAGGAAGTTAAGATTAATGTTTAGCAGAGCTGAAATTGTTTAGAAAACTAAGAGTTTTTTTTTTCCTCCCATATTCTTTACTGTGTGTAATGTTATTTAAAGGAAAATTATATTTTCAATATGTTATTTACTCCTTCCAGCTTGTAGTGATGGCCAATAAAAACATTTTTATCTTATGTTTTTTATGGAGAACGGCAATAAAATTTGTGATGGAACTGGCATTTCTGGAGACCAACACTGAACAACAGCAAACAATATCAAAAGTGTCCTTGAAAAAACCTTGTGTTACTTGTGTCGTGTAATTCATTTGTCATGTCATCCAATCAAACGTGCAAAACACTTTGCATTTTTTTTTTTTTAAACTTTATCTTCCTGATCAGTCAGTTGTTATATGTTGCTGGTTATGCCAGATTAAAATACATATCGGTCTCTCTTTCTCTCTAGGATACTATCCGAGATGTGCACATCAAAGGTTACATGTACAAATGGATCATGCAGGATCTAGGTGAGTACAACGTATTGTAGATTGTATATTTACGTTAATTTGTAATGCAATTCTTGTTTTGTGCCCCACAGGTTTTATTCCCATTATGTTGTTTTTTATTTCTATTTCTTGAAGGAGTAGTAATTGTTTAATATGGGGTTGTTTTTTTATTTTGTTTAAAATATTAAAAACCAGTGATGCCTTCACATTAAAACCTGTTCATGTTAGACACGGGGGAATATGGCAAAACCGTGATTGATCTTCGTATGTATTTACTTTTTTGAGGGAACTATAATTTGTTTCAGATTGGTTACATTTTAGGATTATCACCATGTACCTTAAACAGTCACTTTATTAGATACATTTGCCTTGCCTATATAGTTGATCACTGTTCATACGTGCAGAGAATGCTGTTTAGAGCATGTAGGTACCAGTGGATTTCATGTTGCTGCATTTGAGGGCAACAATGGGCAAGAGTTAAGTTTTTGAAAGTGTAATGATTTCAGTACCGGCTGCGCTGGAAAGCATTTCCCTATAAAGGTGTTCTTACTCAGGATTTCACTTGTGATATGGTCGTTCAGGAATGACAACAGTTATCTATTTGTAAATCTTTTTCAGAGTATAACTGTAAATTAATTTCACGTCAATGCCATTCCAGATCACCATATTTTATTCCTTTTGGGCATTTGTGGGATGAGATGGAACAAATTTCGAGTCGAAACTCCCATCAATATCCTATTTTAAAATTGCTGTTAGCCATTATACTTGGGTTATACTTACACTTAAACTGACAAATTCAGGCTCAATTGTGGGTTATTGAGGGACTTGCAGTATAATAGGTGTACCTGATAAAGTGGCCAGACAATGTGGATGCAGTAGTAATTTAGATTAGTGCAATATTTTGTTAAGTATGATGCTTGTTAAGTCTTCTTAAACTTGCTGCAGAGGAAGCATTTCAGTCAAGACATTTGTCGAGTAGTTTAGATGAGTATTATTGTCTGTTTTAATGCTGAAAACTAGAAATGTAACTAATAATTTTCAATTAAGAAAATCTGTTTAGTCCTTCATGAAATAAAAAACCTTCTACCTCCTTTTCCCATCCCCAAGCTGAGCCCCGAGTGAATTGTCCTCTCGACTCCTTTTGTTGAACAGGGTGAACCCAATATGTACAATTGCAACATTGATGACACCTGCTCTTCAGTACTGTCATCACCAGGATTAAAAACACTAAACTTAATAGAAGACATTCTGGAGACCACAAGAATCGCCTCACAACATAACACCTCACAGTTTACAAAATGGAAATTATGTCAATTATATTTTCCCTGCAGAAAGCTCCTTGCGTGAAAATGCTCAAACACCTGAAATGTGCCTGAACAGTAATTGAAAAATGCTTGCAAAAAGTCATTAATAAGCTTGAAAAAAGCTAAACAAAACACTGGCAATTTAGAGCGCTGAAGTGGGAATGGGCCCAATGGTGCAGCAAACATTTAGACAGTAGCATACAAAAATGGTCAGCAAGGAAAAATATATTTAAAAGTGTTGAATAATGAACAGCCTTTGAAAAATTCTGAAATGCTTCACTTTGCAAACCTTTACAGAATCTTTAATTTGTCATTCAGTTCAGATAGTTTCAGCTGACATTTTCAAAGTGTAAAAAAAAAAATAAAAAATAATCCAAAGTGGAACTGAACTGTTTTAAATGTAGATTGGTATCCTGCAGTGCCTCCTGAGGTGTTTCTAGAAAGAAAGTTTCTACCAAATTGAATTTTTTAACAACTAAAGGTCTCCCTTAATGCTTTCATACCAATACTTAACTTGGAGCATAGGCAAAAGTCAAAACAAATGCTTCATTTTTTTCTCATTGTTAAGTTGAAAGACAAGCCAATTTTACTCCATTGCAGAGATTAATTTTTAATACTAATATGGTGAACCAGACTGCAAGTCAATAGAGTTTCATACATTTAGAGTAAAAACATTAGATTTGTGAAACTGATAATCAGTAGTTTATCTGTTGTTAAGATAATGTACTTCAATCGGGTAGAGAAGTGTGTGCTCATGTTTTCATACTTTTTTTTTTTTTTAAATTCCTTCCCTTTTCTTCTCCCTGTCTCTCAGAGAAATATATTCTTCGAGGGGATGAAACCTATGCTGTGCTTCACCGTCTTGCCAACAATGGAAAGAAACTTTTTCTCATCACAAACAGTCCCTTCAGCTTTGTGTGAGTGCAATAGCTGCAATATTATGGATTTTGCTGCAAAAGCTGAATTGTTTTTAGAAGGGTAGTAGAGAAAGTAGTCCAACACTTTCCAGCCTACTACAAAAACATAATTAAAACAAGACCTGTCAGTATTTTGGAGCGCTGATAGAAAAAGTAGCTTTGCTGTCTTTGGCTAAGTTAATATGAAGGAGACGATCTAGAAGTTTGTTTCTGTAATGTCCTAACCAAGTTAAGCGTAATGTTTACACTTGGAAAACAATAACAATATGTAGTAGCTAATGCTTGTCCTGTCTCTTTTTTCTTAAACAGTGCTTCAATTTGCAGTCTATAGCTTGTTATTTAGAGGATACTAAAAGCATGTTTTTGATGCTGGAGATGGGGTTAGTTTGTAGGGTGAGTGTTTCTATTTGAAGAAGTACTTGGAGCAGAGTTGAGAAAAGGAAATGAGTGGTTAGAGATAATTAAGCTATTTAACTAAAATGTAACTGTTTATTGGCAAAATAAAACTAAAGAAAATGAAGTAAAATGTTTTATACAGAATTAACTTTGTTAATTGTTTTTGTTTTTGCCCTTCAGTGACAAAGGCATGAATTATATGGTTGGAAAGGATTGGAGAGATTTTTTTGATATCATCATAGTCCAGGCTGATAAACCCCATTTCTTTAATGACTGTATTAAGTAAGTTTTTCAATCAAAGTAACAATTCATGTTATGTCTAAGGGGATATTGTGTAGTAATGAAATTTTATAAGTGTTAATTTAGAGCAGGCTCTAAAAAAAAATTAACTAAAAAGATTTTTCTAATGTTCATCCATCTAAAACAGGAGAATTTACTTCATAGAACAATATTATTACTGTAATACTTTTTACTTTTATTTAATCTGTTTGACCTTACGGGATCCAAGTTTGTAGCCTACTGGTGTAGACTCCAGTGCCTTAGCATTTGCACCATATGAGCTGAACAAATAAACTGCCAGCCAAATCATTGTTAATGTTTTTCATTTTCCGTTTTTTTGAGAAGGAAGTGACAAGATTGTAAAACTGTTTATTTTAATAATGCAAAATTAGTTCTAATCAAACCTTAAAATATCTTATAATTTGATTTCAAGTCCAAAACTTATTTCTATAGAAAATAACCTAAAAAAGGGCTTAAAGATGTTCATTACTTCTTACTTTTCTAGACCTTTTCGGCGGCTTGACAGGAATGGTGACTTGCAATGGGACAAAATCAACAACCTTGACAAGGGTCAGATTTACAAACAGGTTAGTTTCCTCATTATTTGTGGTTTGCAAAAATGTTTATAGCCTCTACACATTAATGATATAGGTTAGAGCCCAATTAAGGAAAACAACAGCAACATAGATCTTTTAAAGAAAGAGATTCCCTGCTCTTTTGATAATTACTGTCCTAATAATTATCCTAAGTTGTTATAGTCACACTTTCTATATGCTTATGGTGCATTCACAATTCTCTAGGAAATGCAAGATTGAATTCCCTTGTAAGTGCTTGTTTCAAGTGGCGAGAGTTTAGAGAGAGTTTTGTTACCTGAGCACTTTGACTTTTTTTTTTTTTTTGAAAAAAAAAAAAAAAAAAACTTGACCAGTCCCTACATTTCCTTGTGTCAAAAAGTAAAAACTGTTGTGTCATTGTTTTTCTTGCAAAAAACAGAGCTATTTTTTAAATTGGTTTTTGTGTGGATAGAGCCACAGTAAGTCAATAGTATCTTTGCACTCATCCTGAAATGCACATAGTCTGGACTATGTCAGAAAGTGTGCTAGCATAAATGCTAAATGAAAACTATCATAGCATTGCATAGAATGCTGCAAATTTATTCATTTTATTTAACAAAATTTGCTAATTGCTAATTTGCTTTAAAATACTTTATCTTTTTAAGGAAAAATTTTCTGCTATGGTAATGGTTTATCAACATTAAAGCATAGATTTTTATAAATGGATATGGGTTCATTTCACCCGTCAAAACACTTCATTAATAGTTGTCTGCCAGCCTTATCCATGGGTTTCTCATCCGGAGTTTTGGCATCCACAGTTTTAACTCGCCCTAATTCTAAATTATTTTTAAAAAATTATTATGTGCTGTACTGCCAACTAAATACGCACAAGAAACATATGCAGGCTGATGCTGCTGAGGCATTGTATACCTAAGCCCAGCCAACCCTCAGTTCCACTGTATCAGCCCTTGTGTTCGCTTCATGCACGCAGTTGTCTGTATGCATTTATGTAAGTCCTGAGCTTCTGTGGCAGATCCTGGAACCACGTACCTATGCAGATATTGGTGAGCAGAAGGGTAGTTTTATTTATTGCAAAAAGCTCTTCGGCATCCTGAACCCAATATTTTGTCTAAGCCGCTTTTTATTAAGTATGTTCACACATGTAATAAGAATTTCTGAAATAAAATTTTAGTTCTATCAGATAAACTTGATTCTTAAAGTTCGTAGTTAAAATATATATACATACATACATAGTATATATAGGGAAAATATAGGATGTTTTGTGGTTGTATCAGAGGAGCAATATATATACATGTGTTTTTTAACACCATTCTTAATCCACATGGAGTCTATAAGTAGTTCATTGCCAGAATTTTCACCATGACTACTTTCAGAAAGGGTCTCTTCCAGTAAAACAGCCTGAGTTTGAGGTGATTAGTGTTAGATAACCCTCCCCCCTTATAAATGGCATTCCACCCAGCAGGTTCTGTCAGGTTGGAACCATATTGATGTTGTGTGTGAAATAACCCCCAACCCCCATGAATGAAAGACATTTTTTTTGTGTTAGTAGACTAGTTGACAATGTGTGTTCTTTGAAATCTTTATGATCAAAAACTGCAAAATAAAAAGCTGTAATAAAGTACAATTAAATTCATGGTTGGTTTGTAGCAGTGTTTTTGAACACAGAACATTATCTTTTTAGCAGGGATATTGTAAAGCACATGATTTTGGGTCACAAGGTCAGGAATTGGATATGTGATCCACTATATGTGGCTGGAGGCCAGAGATCAAAGGTTTTTTGCAAGCAATGGGAACCACAGTGAGAATGCTTTGAAAGTGAATTGTCAGTGACAGGCATGAGATGAGCAGCACTTTGGGGGCGGGAACTCTTGCTGATTAGACTGAAAACATTCAGAGCTTCCGCAGAATTACAGAAAGACACTTTATGCTGCTATCCACAGACCATGGGTTATACCTTGGTGGTACCAACTCTGCTCAGGTACACAGTGTCACACTATACATTACAATGTAAAATGCCTCCTTTTTCAATGTATAAACATATACAAGAACTAAAGGACATGGAAGTGTTATCATGTAGTACTTGTGTGTTGCTTTACCTTACAGTTACTTAACATGCAGAAGTATAAAACCACTAACAGGTTAAATAAGGGTTTGGCTGGTTTGGTGTATTTACAATAGCCATGATTATATCAGATAAGACCTTAGGTCAGTTATACTGAAGTTGGAACATGAATGTAAAATTGTAAAGCAATTTTGTTCCTCCATTTCATCCATCCATCCATTCATAAACCATCCCGCTATATCCTAACCACATGGTCACGGGGGTCTGCTGGAGGCAATCCCAGCCAACACAGGGCTCAAGGCAGGAAACAAACCCCGGGCAGGGTGCGCGCGCACACATGCACACACACACACACACACACACTCGGGACAATTTAGAATCGCCAGTGCACCTAACATGCATGTCTTTGGACTGTGGGAGGACACCGGAGCACCCGGAGGAAACCCACACAGACACGGGGAGAACACGCAAACTCCACGCAGGGAGGACCCCCGGGAAGCAAACCCAGGTCTCTTTACTGGTAGGCAGCAGCGCTATCACTGCGCCACCGTGCCACCCTTCCTCCATTTCATACTTCTCATTTCCTGATAATATATGGTGCTCTAACCATGATGGTGTACTGTGTTTGAAATAGTTATATTTTAACATTGTTGTTATTATTATTATTATTATTATTATTATTACTTTCAGTGTGTCTTTCATAAATGCATTATTTGTGTGTGTGTTTTTGATTGACTCATTAACTACTAATCCCTTTGCAGTGGCTTGTTGGGTTTTTTACTGCATTGTGTTCCTTTAAATCATAAAGACACATCAAGGAATAGATCAGAAGCTTTTCCCACAGAATCATTGTTTGTATGGTTCTGAAAATGTTCACTTTAGATTTAAAGTTGGACTATTCAATTGGTTTCTAAACCTACCTAAAAACACTTTTTGCGTTTCTAATGTCATTAGAACATAAAATTGTATGGAACAAGATACTAGCAAATGCTTAGTAATTGATTGTAAAAAGCCCTCTTTTAATGCAGTATATTCAGAATGGTCTACATTTTAAAATGAACTTTTAGAAAATAAAAATGCAGCAAATTCCATTTCATTTGTAATTTGTGGCTGTTGTCTTGTTAGGAGACTTGATGTACTGATGTTTTTGGTGAATTTTCACTGTCAAAATATATTAAGTAAAAGTGATGACAAGACATAAAATAAGATGCAATCTGTGGAGAAGTATATATTCATTGGAAAAATGTATGGTAAGACATATGAAACTACAATTGTATTTAATTATCCTGCCTCTGGCCCAACTACACTGTGAGTCGCTTTGAAACTGAGTTACGAAATAGGATTTTAATGGCTGTTAAACTTAAAAATGCATTTAAGGGATTACATGGACTTGTTCTTTTACATCTGACACTTAAAAAGTTTGTTTTAAATATATGAAAGGTCACCCAAACTAAAACTGGGAGAAGCAGTTTGCAAATGACATGCTGGTCTTCTAGCAGTCTACTTAATGTTTAATGTTTATTTATTTTGTATAAATACTTAAAAATGGTATCAGTCATTTTGGCATTATTGACATTTGAGTAACGTCTTTGACAAACTCACAGTTAACCAGAAAAAGAGTATACTTTGTTTTTTATTTATTTTAATTATTAATAGTGATAATAGTATTGTTAGTTTGTTAAATCTCTTAAAAGAATTAAAATAATGCCATATGAAATATTCTGAACTACAGCATGAGAACAGCAATAAGCTAATAGTTGAAATTCCCAGAAGCACAACAGTGTTTTTAATGTGGCAGAATGGCATTTAAATTCAAGCAATAACAATAAATATTCTTAGGAATACAGTGATCCCTCGCTATATCGCGCTTCGCCTTTCGCGGCTTCACTCTATCGCGGATTTTATATGTAAGCATATTTAAATATATATCGCGAATTTTTTGCTGGTTCGCGGATTTCTGAGGACAATGGGTCTTTTAATTTCTGGTACATGCTTCCTCAGTTGGTTTGCCCAGTTGATTTCATACAAGGGACGCTGTTGGCAGATGGCTGAGAAGAAAGCCAACTTACTTTCTCTCTCTTTCTCTTGCGCTGCCTTTCTCTGATCCTGACGTAGGGGGTGTGAGCAGGGGGGCTGTTCGCACACCTAGACGATACGGACGCTCATCTAAAAATGCTGAAAGATTATCTTCACGTTGCAACCTTCTGTGCAGCTGCTTAGTGAAGCTACATGCTGCACGGTGCTTCGCATACTTAAAAGCTCAAAGGGCACATATTGATTTTTGACTTTGTTTTTCTCTGTCTCTCTCTCTCTCTCTCTCTCTCTCTCTCCCTGCTCCTGACGGAGGGGGTGTGAGCTGCTGCCTTCAACAGCTTTGTCTTTTAAGTATGCGAAGCACCGCAGCACAAACAGCCCTATTGATTTGTTTGCTTTCCTCTGTTTCCTTTGAAGAGGAAGATATGTTTGCATTCTTTTAATTGTGAGACAGAACTGTCATCTCTGTCTTGTCATGGAGCACAGTTTAAACTTTTGAAAAAGAGACAAATGTTTGTTTGCAGTGTTTGAATAACGTTCCTGTCTCTCTACAACCTCCTGTGTTTCTGCGCAAATCTGTGACCCAAGCATGACAATATAAAAATAATCATATAAACATATGGTTTGTACTTCGCGGATTTTCTTATTTCGCGGGTGGCTCTGGAACGCAACCCCCGCGATGGAGGAGGGATTACTGTAATGTCTTTTCTAGGTGATGACTAAAGGAACTAAGACATCATACCAATCCCCACTCCTTCCCATAAGCAGCTCTTTTCATGTCCTGTTTGTGTATGCTGGTCCTGTAGTAGACCGCGTTAACTGGATATTTGATGGGACTCTCCAAAGTTAGCCTAAAGATGTTCAGTTGACTGCAGATGCCTAGCTGTTTTCATTTCAGAAGTCCAGCAAGCATTTGAGTTGCTCTGAAATGATAGCAGGAAATTAAAATTTTCTGTGTGTGCTAACAATAGGTCTGTGTGGTGGAGGTCACTTTATAACCTCTGCCTGGAGAGTAACTGCTGCTCCATTTTAATGCATTGTTCTGTTAGCTGGAAATAATTCATGGACATTCTCTTGTCTAGTTAGGGGGATGATTTTTCTTAAGATTATTTTCAACAGGGTTAGGATGTATTTCCCTAAGTCACTTGTTAATTGCTTCTTTCTCCTTTTATATTTATTGGAGGTATAGGAATTTAGTTGTTTTTATGTTAATTCAGTAAAAATATGACTACCTGCTTCATATCATTTTATTTTAATTTTTAGCACTGGACTAAAAAATCTTGCATGTCATTTCATACTCAAAGGATAAAATTCCATCCTGTCAAAATTGTGCCTACTCACTAAACCATATTTTTTCATCTATTAGAACATTTAAGCATAATGAATTTTGCTTAAATTAATTATGTATTAACCACTTATAAGCTGATAGGTCTTTCCCCCGGTTGTTATGTTAATGATGTATTAAGGTTTTATTTTAGGTTTCTGATGTGCTGATTATTGAAAGCTTAATTTTAGTGCAGTTCACTGAAGTGTTTATAGAGTAGACACTGATATGGGAGCTGAGGAAGAGGACATTTTCATTTAAGTTGAGAAGATGGCCTGGAAATAAAATTAGTAGTTTGGATCTCTCACAGACTAAAGTAAAAATACAGTATCGTAATTATTCGTTTTCAAATACTGATTGATGTCAAATAAGACATTTGACATCATTCAGGGTTTGGACACCACTGAACATTCTTCATTAAGAAATTAGTCAACCATTAAACTGTTCATTTTCTTACCAAGTGTTTTTTTTTATGATTTGCTAATTGGCTTAAATAAATGGTTGCATTTTAGTCAATCCAAGTTTTATATCCTTGTCATAGTGCTGCCAACCTTATATAAAACAACACTTTCCCCACAACGGGAAAGGTGTTGGGCTTTCAAACAAGTTTAAACTAGATTTCTTGTGAAATGTATTTGAGAAAACACCTCTTAAAGGAAGCAGCTGGTCATTTGAAAAGCTTTGTTAAGGTACTAAAAGGTTAAATTAACAGGGTGTTGGGTCATCCATCCATCCATTACCCAACCCGCTATATCCTAACTACAGGGTCATTGAAAGTGAAAAGAAAGTTTTTAAGGGAGTTCAAAATTCATCAATTTAAATACAGTTTTGAAAATTTACTTAAAACTGTGGTCTCAATTATCTCAGACTTCTGTTAATTAAGCGGCTACTGTTGAATTTCAGATTATAGAAAATGAATCTCCTTGGTGTGGTTTGCGTAGAATGGGACATGGAAGACTGCCAATGTATTCAATAGCACAGTTTCTGTAGTGACTGTTAACGGTTACATTTTCTACCTAGAGGCTTGGCTTGTTCAACTTTTTTATTCAGTTGCAGAATCTGTGGGGAAGTGTTTGATTGGCAGTTAAGTTGGGCAAGCCAGCCAATCTAATCCATGTTGCCATGACTGAATGGAAAAGAAAACTTAAGTGGCTTTCCATGAGATTTCATTTTCCCTCTAGTGGTTGAATGGTCTACATTTCTGCAAGATTTTAATTTGGTGCATTTGCTAATTGATTCATAGTTTTAGTAAATTTAAAAACATTCAAAATGTCAAAGTGCAAAGTCATCTCTTAAGTGCAGTACATCTTTTTAATTCTGTACCTTGTGTCAAAGAAGCTTACTTTTAATCAGGCCCTCAGTGTAATAGTTGCACTGTTTCATATTGTGCATTTAATAGCCAGAAATATGAAAAGACAATTAATATAAGAATGTGAAAAGATCATGATACATTTTCTAAAATAAAACTTTTACTAAACATTACTGATATACATTTAACACTATTTAGAATGTACTGTGCCGATGATTAATTTTACTGCACTTAAAAAATTGGCAAACTTAGTGTTACTCAACAACTTGAAATGTAGACTGTGTTCATATTTGCACACATTTTTAGTAAAAAAAAAAAAATATATATATGCTGGTCCAGTAATGGAAAAATTTTACTTAAAATATTACAAGTGGGACTGGCTCTAGGGACATTAACTACCTTCTGATGAAACCATTTATGCTATCTCATCATCTAGTCACATTAAAGAACTCTGTGTAAATATCCTGTCATCAGGTAGTCTCATTTATGTAATTATTTTATTAAAACAAATGTTTGTACCACAATTTTAACAAGTTCATAATATTTAAATTTGTGATTATTTTTGTTTACAAAATACACATAAGGCAAATGTTTCAGATATTGCTGGTATTTTAAACAGTCTCCAGTTGCAGTGAGTGTGTGTCATGTTTCATGGTTACCTACTGTGAATACCGATTAAGGCTTACACAGTTCATGGCACACAGTAGGTGGTGGTTATTATTGTGCCTCTTTGAAGTGTTCAGAATTTTCAATTAAGGAGTTGGTTGATTTTGTATTCTTTTTAAAAAATGGCACAGGATGTAGTCAAATGAGAGCATCCAGGTCAAAGAAGTAATGAAGTCTGTTTAGTCAGCTGATATGTATTTCAACAAAAGGGTTGTATTCCTACAGAAACAAACATGATATTGTTACTGTATAGAAAGCATTGGCATTCATTTTGAATATTTTTTCTTTTTTCTGATGTAGGGTAACCTGTTTGATTTCTTGAGGTTAACTGGCTGGAGAGGATCCAAAGTGCTTTATTTTGGTGATCATCTGTACAGTGATTTAGCTGTAAGTGTCTACCTACTTTGTTTAGACTGCCTTACCTCTATACATTTGCAACGATGCATTGTGAAATGTTTGTGTGGGAATTGTGGGTGTGATTTATTTTTTTAACACTATGAAGTAAAAACACAGTATTGCAAAGTAAAGATAGTTTGACTTCTGAAATGTATTTGGTTTACTGATATGAATTTTCATTTCTTCCAAACTCCTCATCAGGATTTAATGTTGCGTCATGGCTGGAGGACTGCTGCCATTGTGCCTGAGCTTGAAATTGAAACAAAAGTAGTGAATACAGAGCAATATGCACAATCTCTTACCTGGCTTCAAGCTCTCACTGGGCTTCTGGAACGAATGCAGGTACATTGTGGGAGGTATCTGGGGGTGGGGATGGAGTTTTTAAGTTTTGGTGCAAATGTAGTGTTACGAAACTGAGGAAGCTTTGAATTACATGCAGGCTATGTCATGTTTAAATTTGAAAGATCCAAAAGAAGTACCATTTAGACTGGATTGAGTATTTTTACTGCTTCTAATGTATGTGATCACCGTCTATCATGCAGATAATTATTGTTATAAATGTCTTTATAGATTGGCTCCAGCAGAACCCCGTGACCCTGTAGTTAGGATATAGCGGGTTGGATAATGGATAGATGGATGGATGTCTTTATTGAATATGAAAAATAATCACAGCTCTGGCAATTAGCATGACTTCCTCAGATATCGTGAGATTATGTATCGTTCTTAAATATGCAGACTTCTTTACAAGCAATTTACTTTGGCCATTCTTAAATAGAACAGCAGCAAAGTGTGTCATTTTTTACACCCTGTAAATTGCTGCTTTTTAACTTGTTAATGAATTAGCTGAAGAACCTTATGGGTAGACCCTTTGATCTGGAAGTCTGGCTATTTCTAAATTTGTCCCTTGTCATTCATAGATGCATCGTGACCCTGAATCTCAAAAGGTTCTCCAGGACTGGCTTAAAGAGAGAGAAGAGCTGAGGTATGTGGTCCTCTCTGCAGGGTTAATGTACAGCTTGGTCAAAGTTGTACTTCAGTTATGCCTCTTGAATTAACCTTTTTATAAAAATGACATCAAACATTCAGACAGTTTTTCTAGCTCTGAGTAATCTAACATTAACAACAGTTTTAGATTTTCCATTAGAATAATGCAGTAACCTTTAATCCAGTTTACAGGCTATCAAATTAGCCAAAAAAAATAAGGTTTTGGTATTCCAATTGAAAATAAGTAAACCTTCAAATATATTCAAACTTGGGTTAACAATTCTGGACGTTTATACTTGTAAATTTTTATTTTTTATTTTTATATATTATTATAGTAATGGCTGCACAACAAAATAAATGCTAGTAGCAAAAAAAAAAAAATCTTGGTAGTACTTGGGCAACTCGGACACTCAATTGTCATAAACACTTTTTGATTTACTGATCCACAACAAGTGAGAAATTTTTTTTTTATTATTAATAATAATGTAGTGGAATGTGGTGCCAGAACGTGGTGTCTATAAGGCTTTAGGTTCTTTTTCGTGCGTGCTTTTATAAGTCGCTTTTCTGATAAGGATCATAAGCAATCTGTTTCAGGACAGGGTCAGAATAGATGGCAAATTAAGAGTATTCAAGTGGCAGGCAGGTCAAAGATGGGTTTCTTTTATTATTTAAGAGTGTCCAATGGGCAGTGGCATGGTGCAGTAAATATCATGGCATTCAGAATATAAAGCCTGTGGGCTAACCCTGGAGAGTGGCTCCTATGTGGTTTACGGGATCGTCATTGATATCAAGTCAGGGTCTACATAATCTGTCTACTTTGTCAGGGGTCTGGCAGTAAGTTTTATTAATAAAGATAACAAGCTTGCCTTTCAAAATTACTAAATGGATGATCATTGAAGTGAAGCAGAATAAAATACTGCTGTTATGTATAACACATCTGGAGTAACACAATGCCAAAATTAGCGCAGGTAAAACAAACAGTTGTTCTTTGACAATCGAATGTCAGCTTTTGCATTTGGATTAAACCTTTTTAAAATAAATTTTAGTTGTATTCAAATAGTGGTGTTTGATCTGATAGCCCTAATCCAGTTATTTTATATTAAAAAACAAAATGCATAACTGTTCTAAATTTCTCAGATGTGCATTAAGAAGAATATAGTTGGGCTAGCATTAAAAGCGATGACCAAAAATTGAAATGTTTCCCAGATTCTTGCAGAAATTAAACACACACTGCAGTGCCCTTAGACTACAGGGAAATACCATCTATTTATTAAAATATTAAATGTGGTGTAGAAGATTTAGAATGTATAGTGTGTTTAGTGCTGCAAGTCTCAATGTAGTTGGGTCAGTGCCCTTTTCTAAGTCACTATGTGATACTGATCAAATCACACAACCTGCCTGTGTTCCAGTGGTAAATATATGTATTCATTGCATTCGTAGTCTGAGTCTCGATGACCTGAATTGTGTGGGTGGTTACCTACCAGGTAACGCTTGTGGTTGGTCTGCATACATACATACATATATATATATATATGATATCGATAGAGAGATATATAGATATACAGTGAGGAACATAAGTATTTGAACACCCTGCGATTTTGCAAGTTCTCCCACTTAGAAATCATGGAGGGTCTGAAATTCACATTGTAGGTGCATTCCTACTGTGAGAGAGAATGTAAAAGAAAATTCAGGAAATCACATTGTATGATTTGTACAGAAGTTATTTGTATTTCACTGCTGCACATAAGTATTTGAACACCTGAGAAAATCAGTGTTAATATTTGGTACAGAAGCCTTTGTTTGCAGTTACAGAGGTCAAATGTTTCCTGTAGTTCTTGACCAAGTTTGCACACAACTGCAACAGGGATTTTGGCCCACTCCTCCACACAGATCTCTAGATCTGTCAGGTTCTGGGGCTGGCGCTGAGCAGCACGGAGTTTCAGCTCCCTCCAAAGATTTTCGATTGGATTTAGGTCTGGAGACTGGCTAGGCCACTCCAGAACCTTGATATGCTTCTTACGGAGCCACTCCTTGGATATCCTGGCTGTGTGCTTCGGGTCATTGTCATGTTGGAAGACCCAGCCACGACCCATCTTCAGTGCTCTGACTGAGGGAAGGAGGTTGTTGCCCAAAATCTCACAATACATGGCCCCAGTCATCCTCTCCTTAATACAGTGCAGTCGTCCTGTCCCCTACGCAGAAAAGCACCCCCAAAGCATGATGTTTCCACCCCCATGCTTCACAATAGGGATGGTGTTCTTGGGATGCAACTCCTCCTTCTTTTTCCTCCAAACACGGCGAGTGAAGTTTAGACCAAAAAGTTCTATTTTGGTCTCATCTGACCACATGACTTTCTCCCATGCCTCTTCTGGATCATCCAGATGGTCATTGGCAAATTTCAGACGGGCCTGGACATGTGATGACTTGAGCAGGGGAACCTTCTGTGCAATGCGTGATTTGAAACCATGACGGCATAGTGTTTTACCGACAGTGACCTTTGAAACTGTGGTCCCAGCTCTCTTCATGTCATTGACCAGCTCCTCCCGTGTAGTTCTGGGCTGATTCCTCACCTTTCTTATCATCTGTGATACCCCACGAGGTGAGATCTTGCATGGAGCCCCAGTCCGAGGGAGACTGACAGTCGTCTTTAGCCTCTTCCATTTTCTGACAATTGCTCCAACAGTTGATCTATTTTCATCAAGCTGCTTGGCAATTTCCAGCCTTGTGGAGGTCCACAATTTTGTCTCTGGTGTCTTTTGACAGCTCTGTGGTCTTGCCCATGGTAGTAGTTGGAGTCTGACTGACTGTGGGGTGGACAGGTGTCTTTAAAGAGCTCAGACAGGTGCTACTAATTAAGATTACTAAGTAGAGTAGAGGTGGACTTCTTAAAGGCAGAGTAACAGGTCTTTGAGAGCCAGAATTCTTGCTGATTGCCAGGTGTTCAAATACTTATGTGCAGCAGTGCAATACAAATAAATTCTGTACAAATCATACAATGTGATTTCCTGAATTTTTTTTTACATTCTGTCTCTCATAGTGGGAATGCACCTACAATGTGAATTTCAGACCCCTCCATGATTTCTAAGTGGGAGAACTTGCAAAATCGCAGGGTGTTCAAATACTTATGTTCCTCACTGTATGTATGTGTGTGTGTATATGTATATATATATATATATATATTGATATGGAGATATATTTGAGATAGATATATATATATATATATATATATATATATATATATATATATATATATATATATATATATATATATATAGATATTAGTATGTGCTTATTAATAAAAGTTGACCCATAGTGACCATAATCAATTTAAACCCTCTTTTTTTAATGCAGTGTTAAAAATGTGAGTATTTTCAAGTATTTAAGATTTCGTATTTATTTACTGATCCTGTACATTTTTCCAAATGCAGGGCAATTACCAAGAACCTCTTCAATCCTCAATTTGGTAGCATCTTCCGTACGTGCCACAACCCCACATACTTCTCCCGCAGGCTCTGCCGTTTCTCTGATCTCTACATGGCATCCTTGAGCTGTCTGCTGAATTATGACCTTAGCTACACCTTCTACCCCCGGAGAACCCCTTTGCAGCACGAGGCTCCCTTATGGATGGACCAGCTGTGCACTGGCTGTATGAAGACTCCCTTCCTTGAGGAGATGGCTCACATTCGCTAAAGAAGCTGGGGAGATTGGAAAGGGTGATCTCATGCATTTATGGGTGTTGTTGAATACACTTCCTTCATTTTGTGGACCATATCTTGTCTGAAACGACAATACTTAAAAGAGTGAGCTCTAAGAAAGAGCAGCAAAATTGGGATGGCACTCCTGGATGTCTTGAAAATTGCACTTGTAAATTAAGGTGGAACACGATCTTGGAAGCAAAAGGTTTAAAATAAAACTATGCATTGGAATGTTGGAATCCACTATTGTGTTCATGGGAGTGCTGGAGGTTGAACATGGAATTGGGAACAGATGTTGTAAATGGATAACTGCGTTGAAGTTGAAATGGACAAAACGCCTAGAATCATGCTGCATTTTTTAATCTTTCAACCTGTTTCTGTATAATGGGTTTGTGTGGTCATGTTGGGTTTTTTTTTTGTTTGTTTTTATATAAATGCACTCCTGTAAATTTAAAATTGTTGCAGGCATAGTACAGTATTTAGAAAAGGTAACAGAAGTGAATATTAAGAATTGACCATCTCTTGGCACTAATGTCAGCTAACCAAGTATTTCTGTTTCTAATGTCTTTCTTAATTTGTAGACAACTGTTGAGGAATTTTCTTTTCATTTTTTTTTACAGCCAAAGTACTCAACAGTTATAATATGGTTAGTTCTGAATATTACACATTTTCTGATTTATTTTACCCATCTTTCACTTTGGCCTAAATTTCTTGTTTAGATAACACATTTCAAAGAAAAGTTTTCTCTTTCCTTCACAGAGCTAGCCCCAGGTTTTTCCTTTCATATAGAACCATATGTTGAGTAATCTTAAACTGCTGACCATTGGTGGCAGGATGGTTATTTTTTAATATGATGATGATGAATGTTAGGAAACAAAAAGTTTGGTTTCTGAGTATTAATAGATAAGGCAGCTCTATAAACTGCCTCTGTTAATCAACATGTTTTCTGAATTAAATGGAACTAGATGTTAAATATAATATTTGCAGAACCATTTAATGGAAAATTTGATCAAACATTCACAGAGAAGCATATAGAATGTTAACTGCTAAACTGGAGTCATTTGTGAATGTCAATGTGGGGAAATATTTTGGAGAAGTAATGTGCTTGATGAATTTTGCTTTGTTCGTCTCATTCTTCTTGAAGCCCTGCTTGAGAGGAGTTACCTGCCTTGTCGCTGCTGTATCCCTAGCAGTTGAGTAGCACAGCATGCTGCGGGCTGGTAAAGCTTTGCTCTCCTGGCATCGGGTGTTTTACCAGACCTGCTCCCCTGATCCGTGTGTTTCTGTTACCTCTAGTCATTTTTTTTATTTAATGCAGGAGAAAGTTGGTACCAAAATAAGAGCGGAATGAGAGGAAAGCTGGTTTTAAATGTTGTACAGTCTTGTCACTAACTAGTAAGTAAGATGTAAACTTTGTATTTTATGTTTAACAGTTTTTTAAGGCTTATGTGATGCTTATTATTTGTATAGGGGGACAATCTAATTTGGTTAACAAGTTTGAAAATGCTTTAAAAATTTCCACTAGTTTTAGCAGTTTCCTTTAAAAAAAAACAAACTGGCTGGAATCACTAAAGTGTAGATGTTTGCCCCAATCTCCACATTTACTAACTTGGGGACATTTACACCAGTCAGCTGTTGTCGTCTCTTCATCTGAAGTGACTCGTTGTGATGCTCGTTATGAATGATATTTAGTTTCCACACACGTTATCAAATCTCATTGCTTACCCTTAAAGCAAATGGCAGCGCAGCATTAGGCAGCAGTAGTTTCAGAAGCATAAAGCCAACCCATTCCAAATTTGTAGCTGCAAACAGGCCCAGCTTTCTTTTGTTACTTGATATTTGTTGTTGTTATTGAACAGTATTGTGTATGAAGCAAAGCACACCAGTAAAGTCAACACAATGTCGGAACAAGCTCAAACAGGCACAGGGAAAAAATGTAAAACGTGGAGAGAGCTGGTGTTCTCCAGGCTGGTGCAGTGTAAATATTGCTTTGGTGCTTCCTCTCGTTTTATTTAGCCTTATTCATTGTAACAGAAGTTTGTACCGTAACCGCTAGACGCACAACATTGTCCCAGTTTTACAACTTTATGTATAGTAGAGTTTTTTTTTAAGTAAGATTATTATTGTTGTTGATTATTTCAAGGGTTGTTTTTGTTGTTTTGGGTTTTTTTTTTTTTTTTTTTTTTTGGCCTTTGTATTGCTCGAGATATCGGATTGGTATTCCAGGATTATATGATTGCACCTGTTCCATTCTGACAAACGTCCCATGGCGTTTAGCCTAATTTGATGTTTGAGGATAGGTAACCTGGCAGAAGCATTTGGTGAAGGCAGTTCTAATTTGATTATGAACGATGTTGTTTGGGTTTTGCACACAACGGCAGATGTGCTGTGTTTAAAGCAGAAGAGGCAGAAGACTTGAGCAGCGTCTGTTGAGTTAAACCCCACTGGTTTACTCGTAGCATGCAAGCCTGTGTTTTGTGTACCCCTGGTACTCTGGCTGCACGCTCTTCTATCCTCTGGAATGGCCCTACTTCTGGGTTTTTTTTTTTATTTACAGTCAGGGTGTGAATTACTGCACTTTTTTAAATGTGTTGTTGGAATGTGTTACAGTTTAGTTTTATTATTTTAGTTAAAACTCAAACAGGTCAATTGAACTTAAAATATTCACAGCCCTGTTGGTGTTTGTCCTATTTGTGCACCACGTAACTACTGGCTGGACATTTTATCTAGCTGATACACAGAACTGTATACAGAATTAAGACCTTCATGAGCAGGCAGAAGCATCAACCGCACACCATGCTGGTACACTAGGTAAATTCCTGTTTACTTGGTTTTCAACTGTTGCTGTGAAGTTAATTATATTCTGCTGTTTAGAGAAATAGGCCTTTATGGAATCAACTCTTATAATTTACTGAAAAGAAGTCATTTAGAATGCTAGAGGTTTGAAATTACTTTCCATTCTGCATTGCTTGCACTGAAAACTAATCTCAAAAATCTCTAAATAAACTACCTAATTTTGTAATTAATTGCGTCCTTATATATGCATAGAATGGATAAAGTCAAATCAGAATAGGATTAGCCAAAGTGTGATCTGTATAGAACAAAGTAAATATCCAGAAATGCCATTTTAACCAGTTTTGTTTAGCAGTGATTGGTTACAATACATGAAATAAGAACTAGGTTTTTTTAAACTACCACAATAAAAAAAATGTACCGGGGAAATGTTCTTGTTTTGGTTTTTGACAGCAATGTAATCTATTTTTTTCTACTTGGTATTGCTGGGTAACAGTTAAATCCTTACTGCCACCTTAAGTGTGTCGTTTTGAAATGACTTTCGCTTAACTGCCTTGCAGCTTATTAGGCGAAGAAATCCAAAGTCATAGTTGCCAGCTGTGGAGTGGTGCCTCCTGATAGAGAAGGCCGTGAGAGTTGGGATCTGGGATCAAATAAGCCTTGGTGAGCAATGCTATGGTAAAGTTCTGGCACTTGAGCAACCTCACTTAAGCAGAATCCTTCACGATTAAGACCTGAAGGACAGTTGTGAATGCCGGAGCTCTACATACGCAGAGCTTCTATTTCCTATGCTTGTGGGCTTGAGAGGCCTGCATCCGTAGCCTTACTGTAGATACGGATCTTCAAAATTCTCATTCTGGTGCTGGAGAAAATCTTACAGTATGTTCAAAGTAAAAACAAATGTATTTCCACTTTCTCTTGAAATAAACCATTTAATACAACTGATTTATAATTTCAAAATAAGCATGCTTATTTTTTACATTGCTTATGTTCATTGGATTCAAAGAATAAAGCTTAATGAAGTATTTCTATTAGTAACTTTTCTGTGAGATTTGTACAGTATTAAATAATGTGTGAAGAAAATGGATGATGTGCATCTACCTAAATAAGTAGGGGGGCAGTCAGTGTGATGTAGTGGCTAAAGGCGCGGAGGTTTACACCACAAGGCTGCCAGTTCAAACCCGACACCCACCTCACTGTGCGACCCTGAGCACGTCACTCAGCCTGCCTCTGATTTAAACATACAACATGTCTAAATGTTTGGAATACATCCTGAATTTGTGAGGGCCATGGCACATTAGATGACTCAGTCACAGACCTTATTTACTGTTCATAACCTTGATGGGTTGAACACCTTCTTTGAGATCACCTGTGAGTGCCAGATATACTGTCTTGACATATCCTGCAACTCCATCCAAGGCATATAACTCGACTACAAGGTATAGAGGCTGATTTCCACCTGTGCGGTTGTCTAATTTGACATACCCTGTGATACCTAGTTGCGCAATCTGACGTACACCGGCAACGGGATCAGTAACGGCAGTCGTCATGTTTGATATCCCCTCCATTTACAAGTTGTTTAACCTCAGCAAAGCTTCCTTGGAAAGAAGTGTCTACCAAATGTAGAATAATAATATTACAGGAAGAAGATCATGCTTTATTGAAATTTGGAAGCCCCTGTGGCCTTTGATGGTGTGACTCATGGTTCAGTTTTCACGGAGAGAAATCTTTTCTTTAAAATAACAGAAATGTTATGTTCAGAAACAATTTATTTCACTAACCTTCAAACAAATGCTGGTTTAGCTTTGGATTATGAAATCAATACCTTTTGTGTGTGTGTGTGTATAGTATATATTATGCAGTATATAATTTTAGTGAGGGACAGCCTTAATTGAGAAGGACAGCGAGAGATGGCATGCACAGGGCATTGTCTCCCCCGGAACACTAGATGACAGCAGTGCCACGGATACCCACAGGGCATCATGGGACTTGGAGTTTGTCGGCTCTGCCCTGTTGGGTTCCGTGGTTGCCACCAGGGGGTGTGCGGGAATTGGGGAATCCTACTTTGTGGGGCACTATCCTCACCAGGAAGTGCTCTCAGGCCAAGCCTTGGGGACACAGGAAGTACTTCTGGGCATAATATAAAAGGAGCTGCCTGCCTCAATGTGGGGAGCCAGAGTCAGGAGGAAGGAGGATGAAGCTGAAGTGGAGGAGATGGTGAGATAGAGAGAGACAGACAGATAACACAAGACAAAGTTTTGCTTTGTACTGTGGCTTTGGTGGGAAATTCTTACCAGCTAAGAGTTTCCCACAATAAATCCTTGTTTACTTTGTACTTGTGACTGAGCCTTTCTGTTTTGGTTGGTTGGGGAGCTGGATTGCCCCCTGGTGGCCACATCACTGAACTCAAACAGAACAATCAAATCAGTCAATCAACCAGTCATCACATCACCAAAGCCAAAGAGAACAATCAGACTGCTTAGAGGGACTGGACAAACAGACTTGCACAAACTTTAGTGTTTTGTTATCTAGTGCTGAACATAGTTCTTTAGACATCCTTCCATTTTGTGCAGAATTTCTTTGGCTTGTGTGACTTAATAAAAATCTTTTTAAGACATCTAGAGAACATGTAAAGTGCACAGAAACAGCCACTGGACTGGAAATCGAATGCTCATTCCTGGAGCCCAAGCTGAGCACAGCACAGCAAGAATCTAGTCGCCTCTCTGTACGTTGTATTCATTTTAAATGAACATTTTACAGATAGGAAGTTGGACATTGATGGACATATTGGGAGCCACAAAGCCCTCAGCCTAGAACGTATTGGACTCTCGGACATCTTGTAGTTCATGGCAGGGTCCCCCATTGAGAGAATAAGAAACTCTGTTATTAACAAAGTGAAAAATGATTTTATTAAGTCCTGATCTTTCTGCAAGTAATAAATTTGTGCACTTTACAATTCATTCAAAGCAGTCCACTCCAGGGATTGATGAAAAAAGTTTACATAACAAAAATCAATGCTTTTAAAAAGAGCCCCAAACAACTGCCATCCTGCAGTGGTAAAAGATTAAATAAAAGCCGTCCTTATAAGTAACTGGATCAAGATCTGAAACTCTGTTCTGTTTCCACACCTTCCTCTCTTGGTTATCAGAGGCCCAATCTGGACATGAGGGGTCTTCCTTCAATCCTTACACATCTACTCTCTCTTGCATGTTCCCTCATTTCATGCACTCGTTGCCCATTCCTCGTGTTGCTCAGGGGCCAAATTGTGCCGCCATCTCTTCCCAGATCTTTCTCTCATAGTCAGCAGTTCAGAACACCAGACTACACTTCACCTTCAAACACCATGTGTTTGGGAGGTAACAATTTCAATAGCACTCATCTGTGAGACGAGTCTTCCCACTTCGCGCTACACCAGCTTTTCATAAATTACTCCCGGCTTTGCATGGAGAAGAAGACCAGTTACCCTCAGCTGTCTGTACTTGTCTCATACACGGCAAACTCACAACCAGTACGTAATGCCTTAATCAGCTTTTCACCATCTCACACTTGCAGACCCACAGTCTGCATATATCTCTGCAGCCTGGAGCCTCCACCCTAGAGTTCCAAGTAGGAGTCGAGTTCAGCAGCAAACCTTCAGAGCTCTGCCCCATTACACTGTGGTTAAGGATAGAGCTCTGAGAGGGTTATTGGACTCCCATCATGACGACTCTTCATTACGTCAACTCCAGGTACTTGGAGTACCAGGCTGCATTGATTCCAGACTCTCCATTTATCAATCTGAATTTGGGTCACTCTCCTTTCCATTTGCTGACATTCCTCTCCCAATAGCTGCCTGCCTGCAGTGCCCACTCAAACACCAAGTTGATTAAATGAAAGGATCTGCCACGGAATCCTGATCTTTGCAAAAACAAAAAAATCAGTAGTGAGTAGGGTGGGAGATGGTACAAGGTGCAGATTACAGTCTTAACACATTTTTTATTTAAATATCCATTTTTTTTACTATCAAGTAAAATTCAATAAGAGGAAGGGCAAACATCACAGTTGGTGAGCAGGCCAGAATTCAGACCCTGAAAATGGATATTTTTATTTTATTTGCCTCAAGAAAAAATGGAATGCTCTGCGGTTAGTTGAGTTGGCTCAGTGACAAGTTCAGCCCTGTTTGTTGGAAGAAAAGGACGCAACAATTACAGCCTGCGCAAAAGTGCAGAGTCGGCATCTTCTCAAGCCCAAGCCGCCTACGTTGTTTAAACTTTACACGTTTTTTTTTTCTTTCTGACAGTGTCAATATTTTGTGAGACTTCTGCCATTTTTATGTTGCTTTCTACATACAACTGAAAGAGAACTCTAAATTATTTGGAAGGTCGGACCCTTACAACGTTTTTAATATTTATTTCAAATAAGAAAGGTTTGTGGCAATAAGTGATGGAATCAATAAATGCTGTTGGCCTTTCATATTTGAGCAACTGTAGCTGTGCTGACTGGCAGAGCCGCAAATAGGAAGTTCATCACAGTTCGGACAAGTCCTTTTTTTTATGGGAGAATATGGCAGAACAGTGGGCAAGCTGACGGACGCAACCAGGCATAAAACAAAAAGGTTTAAAACCAGGTCGCCAACAGAAACAAAAAAGAGGGAGTGCTCTCCCGTAGACTTTCTCAGATATGGGGATGGATATTTGAGGAGTAAACCGCAAGACAATGGTTATGTTTTTATATTATGTACATTAAAGTACCATCAACAACAAATCAAATTGATGATATATTGAACAATTATTATAAAAGTAAAGTTGAATAAATCGGACTCTGCAGCTGCTTAAATAAAAGGTAAAGTACCACTTCCGGTTAGCGGAAATAGCTCAAAAGTTGGTTGAAATCTACGCTTTGTACCTAATACTTGGAAGCAAAATTTGGTTAACCTAAGTGAAAGTGTACTCAAGTTATCATGTTTACACACACACACACATACACAATTCCAAAAATGCTATTTTTGGACTCGGGCAGGTCTAAAACATTGAGATTCATCAAAATCTCAAAATGGAATTTTTGGAGGATTCTAATACATTCCCTATACTTTGTATATGAGGAAGTCAGGGAGGTCTAAAACGATGGGATTCATCAAAATCTCGACATTGAATCTTTGAACGATTTCAATACTTTTCCTATACTTTGTATACAAGAAAGTAAAAATATACAGGCCAAAGCTGTTATTAGGAGTTACAGAGTAAACACATAAGCAAGTACAGTCGACCCTTGATATACGACCGGCCTGACATGCGAAAAACTTGGTTTGCGACCAAAATTTTTGTTTTGAATTACAACCAACATCTTGCGTTACGACCCGAATGCGGTCACGTGTATCTGCTTGTGCGATTGTAAACAAACAGCCAAGAGCGTTTGTAAGCGTCAGTCGGAGCCCAGATACATGTGTTTGTGGACGTAATTTCGGTCAGTGCAGTGATTTATATAATTTATTTCGATAATTGCTAATGAAGGAAGAGAAGGTAACAAAGGTAAAGAAAGTGATCACAATCGAAACGAAAAAGGAAATTGTGTGGAAATATGAGTTGATGAAAATAAAATGAAAATTGATGAAAATATGAGTTCATGTGACCGATCTCACTAATATGTACAGCATGTTGAAATCCACCATCCCGACAATTTTACAAAGAAAAGATTTGTATAAGGAAACTCCTTCCAAACAATAACCACCTTCCATTTCATTCTCCTCCTCCTTCCTTCCTGCAAGCCAAAGATATCAACTTAAATGGTGAGTACAGTATGAAATTGTTGTTTCTGGTAGGCTAGGCACTTTTTATAACTTTTTGGTTAGTACATTAGAAAAAGTATTGGTGTTTTTAGTAAATTATGCACATTATACAACCCTTTTTTATTAAAAAAAGTTAAGTAAGTGTTGCTGTGGGAGGTTCGGAACACATTAAGGGCATTTCCATTATTTCTTATGGGAAAAACAGTCTTGACTTACAACCAACTTGAGTTACAATCAGCCCTCGCGAACGAATTGAGTTCGTAAGTCAGGGGTCCACTGTATTCAGGGTGCCACAAAGAAGTATGGGTGAGGAGCCCTTCCATTTAATCCTTTTAAAACGTTTTTTCATCTGACAACCAAAATAAGGAAATCGATACCATACCGGGACTCAAGAAGAGGATTATCACCACTACGACATTGGAGACATGAATAGACAAAGGACATATAATGAAAAATGCTTCAGTGTTCCTTCAAGCATACTTCTCACGTGAAAATGACTAAAACAGAAACACAAATGTTGTTAATAAAAGAATAATTATCATTCAAGATCTTGTGTGTCACTGCCAGTGTACATGTGCAGTGTTCAGCTTCACTTAACCTAACAAAACATTTTTATAAATGAGCTCCACCATTCATAACACATTTTGTAAGTGAGTTTGCAAATAATTCAACATTTCTTGCTTTTCAATCAACACTTCTTTAAACCGAATGAATAAGTAGCTCTGTTATTCCTATAAAATGTACGCACTGTTTGGATTTCAAATGGTTGGTTCTGCAATGGCATTTTACCAGCTTATGTGGTTCCTCGCAGTTCGATCACATGACAAGGCGCCATTTCATTCTGCGAAGGCTTCTTTGCATATGAAATTGTCCTTTGGGAGTTAAAAGTTTTTCCTAACACGTGGACTAGGCTGAAATCTTTAATATCCAGTAGGCTACCTAGCGGGACACAGCAGATGAAGGAAACTTGAACTTCTCCTGTGTGATTGTGTGCAATGAGAGTCCTTGTTAAACCAGGAACCCTTTGGGACTTTACAAATCTGCTGTCATCTCTTCATCTTTTTATTTTTCTATGAAGACTTCTGGAGGTCTAAATAAATAAAGGTTCTTTCGTAAACCTTCATGTGGATGGTTCTTTTGGGAAGTAAATTTGGTTCCTCAATGGCATCACTCTGAAGGACCACTCGGGCACCTTTATTTTTAGGAGTGCAGGATAAATCTTGATGAACAATTTGGCGGAGTGAGCTTTTTGAAATATTTGGTACTACAGCCTGACCTCGTGCCGGATGTCTACAGCCTGACTCAACCTTTGGATATTCTCTGGTATGCTTACGGTTCTCAATGGTCCAACAAACCTGTCCTTCACATTACCAGTGTATTGAAATATATCAAAGCACTATAAAACAGCGTTACAACATTGAAGTCTTCCTCATCAAGCCTTGTTACACTTCATGCAAAATCTTCTTTGCTCCTCTGCTACAGACTTGGATTCAATGTATGTTGTAACAGCAAACATGGGGTGAAGGACCTTCCAGTTCTCCATGGCCGCTACATTTTAACCATACGACATTTGTACACTGCCCTCCATAATGATGCCCTCCAAAGATCCATTTTCCCTTGATTTACTCCTCTGCTCCACAGTTTAAAATTACAAATCCAACAATTTGGAGGTGATTTAAAGTGCACATTGCAGGCTTTTCGTTTAAGGGTATTTGCACGCATCTCAGTCACACCATGTAGAAATGACAGCACTTTTTCTGAATCACCCTCCTGTTTCAGGGCACCATAATGTTTGGGACAATTGGCGTCCCAGGTGTTTGTGATTCCTCAGGTGTGTCTCATTCCTTCATTAGTGCTGCCATAAGATACCTCGGCTTGCATCAACTACCTTTGGAGTCTGTAGTTATCATTGTTCAACATGAGGACAAGAGCAGTGTCATTGAAAGTCACAGAAGTCACTATGAGGCTGAAAAACGAGAATAAAAACCATTAGAGACATCAGCAAAACCTTAGGAACACCAAAATCAACTCTGTGGAGTATCATGACAAAGAAAGAACGTACTGGTGAGCTCAGTAATGACATAGGGACTGGTAGGCCAAGGAAGACCTCCACTGACGTTGACCGAAGAATCCTCACTATGGTAAGAAAAAGCTCCAAACACCGGTTTGACAGATCAGAAACAGTCTTCAGGGGGCAGATATGGACGTGCCAGAGACAACTATCTGCAGAAGGCTTCATGAACAGAAATACAGAGGCCACACTACAAGATTAAAACCATTAGTCTGCCACAAAAACAGGATGGGCAGTTAGGAGTTTGCGAAAACAAATACTTAAAAGAGCCTGCAGAATTGTGGAAAAAGCTCTTGTGGACAGACGAGACAAAGATGAACTTGTATGAGGGATGGCAAGAGCAAAGTGTGGAGACAAAAAGGATCTGCTCAAGATCCAAAGCAAGACCACCTCACCTGTTAAACATGCTGGTGGGGGTGTTATGGTTTTGGCATGTATGGCTGCAATAGGTACTGGCACACTTCTCTTCATTGATGATTGAACTGCAGTCACACAATGAATTCTGAGGTGTACAGAAACATCTTATCTGCTCATGGTCCAGTAAATGCCTTCAAACTCATTAGGACTGTTCATTCTGCCACAAGATAATGATCATAAACATACAGCTAAGGCAACACTGGAGTTTTTCAAAGCTAAAAAAAATGGAAAATTCTAAAATGGTCAAGCCAGTACCCTGATTTCAATCCAACTGAGCGTACCTTCTATATGCTGAAGTGAAAACTTAAAAGTACAAGCACTCACTTGTACAGGACAGTCAATGTCCTGCTCCACTGACAGACTGAGGAGATCGTTCCTCCTCCACACTATGCGACTCTTCAATTCCACCCGGGGGGTTAAACGTTAACATTATACAATGTTATTGTCTGTTGTACCTGCATTTTTTATCACTTTTTTATTTATTGTTTTTTTATCAGTATGCTGCTGCTGGAGTATGTGAATTTCCTCTTGGGATTAATAAAGTATCTATCTATCTATCTATCTATCTATCTATCTATCTATCTATCTATCTATCTATCTATCTATCTATCTATCTATCTATCTACTCGAAACAAGCAGGAGCTGAAGATGGCTGCTCTTGAGGCTTGGCAGAGCATCACCAGAGAAGATGGTCAGCATCTGGTGATGTCTATGAATTGCAGACTTCAAGCAGTCATTGCATGCAAGGGATACGCAATAAAGTACTAAATATGGCTGCTTTAACATACCTACCATTGTTATATCCTAAACATTATGACATTCTGAAATTAGGGGACCATGTAAAAAAAGAGTTGTTATTTCTACCTGGTGTGATCAAAGTCTATGCAAAGACCATTCAATTAAAGTCTGCAATGTGCACGTTAATCACGTCTGAATTGTTTGATTTGTAATTTTAAACTGTGGAGCAGTGGGCTAAATCAAGGAAAAAACAAGTCTTTGTCCCAAAAATTATAAAGGGCACTGTATGCACCCCAAGTTTACTCACTCAACCTTCATAACACACAGCAAATCGTCACATTCATGTGCTACATTTGTTAATTTTGTTTTAATATTTCAAACCTGCTTCGGTGTCTCTTGATCTAATGCACTCATCTGTCCTCACTCCCCCTTTCTTATACATATCTTTGCTTGTCAGTCATCTCTCTTTGGTTGTGAGAGGATAGATGGTGTTGTGTGGAATTTTTTTTTGTATTTGCGTGCCATAGAAAATGATGTGTCAACAGTGTTGTCTCACATACTAACACAATAACCAGCATAGTAAATAGAGTGTAACATATCACAGAATTCACGCTTGGGTGAACTCGGCTAGCTCATGTGCTGACTCATCACAAACATGTCTGCAACCCAACTTGTACTTTACGAAACTCTGTTTTACAGCATTGCAGGAGGCCAGATTCCTTTGAGTAGCATCAAGAAAAACGGATCACCAGTCCACCCAAGTCACTTTCATACTTAGAATGAAAATTTTAGACAAAAAAGTGGCCATTCAATCCAGTCAGGTTATGCCCAATAGCCATAACATGTTTTGGAAATAGGCCATTACCTGCCACAGTCTTGCAAAAGGTTCTCATTCTTGTTATTCAAATGTCTGTCCTGATGAGGCTCATGGCAGCAACAAGCTGAACAGGCTGGACCAGACTTCCTTCTTTCAACCACCTGCCGGGTGTTTCCCATGTGAGATGAGAGATCGAATTCCTCCAGTGCATCCTCTTATTTACTTAAGCCCATCATTCCATGAGGAGCAAAGGTCATCAATGACACCTCTCCAGTAAGTTCATCTCTGGACTGGCTTTCCTATCTTTTCACAGCTGATGCCATACTGTTTTAGTTCTGCTTCTGTTCCACTTCCAGATGTTTCTTGATCTTCCTCTCTTCTTTTATTTCCCTGAGGATTCCAAGTCACACTCTATCAGGTAGTGTTGGGAGCAGGTTTACTGAGGGTACTGTATGTCCAATCCAGACCCACTTTCTCCGACACATTTTCTTGGTGACTGCCTGTTGTCCCACTTTCTGCCACAGGTCTTCATTTCTTATTTTGTATATTGAAGACCCTTGGCAGGCCATTATTGATAAAAGTTTGAATACTCTTTTGTGTCCTTTTTGGTCATTCTCTATTTTTCTGCACTATAAAATACAACTGGTTTGATGTTAGAATTGAATATGCTCAGTTTTGTTGCTATTTGAATTTCTATGGAGGACAAAATATTATTCACAAAAGCCACCCTTGCCTTCCCCAGGATAGAAGTAACATTTGTCTGTACCCCCTACTTAGAATCAGAATAAGAATCAGATTTATTGGCCACGTATGTACACATACAAGGAATTTGACTCCGGCTTTGGTGAATCTCCAGTTATAAGTTACATAAACATTTCCATTTATATATATATATATATATATATATATATATATATATATATATTGTAGCAGTTGAGGCTCGTGTCCACCTCTCGAACCCTCAGGTACCACTCTGATGACCAGGCGAATGTATAAATTATATTTATTTTATAATTACTATAAGGTGCACCAAGCACTCCTTCCACCACACTCATATACACAATACTCTTTTCTAACAATACTCCTCCTCTCCCAGACACGTCGCCACCCTACCTCCCAGCTCAGCTCAATGTTCTGGGCTTCCCAGAGTCCTTTTATAGCCCCTGACCCGGAAGTGGCTCCAAGCCAAACCCACAAGTCCGTTTTCCTTCCGGGTCAGGGCAAACAGTCCTTTTCTTCATCCCGGGAGCACATCGCTTCTTCCAGTCACGTGACTGGGATGCACTCCCGGGTTATAGGGCATGCCAGAGCCCACTAGCCCCCCTACAGCGACTCCTGGCGGCCCCCAAGGTATCCAGCAGGGCTGTGTCAAAACACTACAAAGTCCATGAGGCCCTGCTGGAACTCGGGGCACAAATATGCTGTCCGGAGGGCTCCTCCTAGCGGCCTGGGGGTGACGACCGGTCGTCTGTCACAATATATATATATATATATATATATATATATATATATATATATATATATATATATATATATATATATATGCATACAAAGTGCAGAGTGCAACTCAGTGGAAGAAATGCTGAAATAAACACTGGAAAAAAAAAACAAAGTATTAACAATATGTGAACAGTATTGCAAGACTCTGGGAACCCTTGGGGATGAAACTTACCATTTGTGAGCTTGATGGCCTGTGGGGAAAAAACTGTTCCTATTCTGTTATTCTGTTTGTTTTGGCATATTTTAATCTATAACACCTGGCCAATGGAAGAAGTTCAAAAAGGTTGTGGCCTGGGTGTGAGGGGTCAGTAATGATTTTCCCTGCCTGTTCCATGACTCTAGAATAGTACAGGTCCTCTAAGGTGGGCAGACTGGCACCAATGATATTTTCGACAAACCTGACAATTCGCTAGTAGCCTGCTTTTGTCATGTTTAGTCACTGATCTGAACCATACTGTTATGGATGAGCTGAGGACAGACTTATTGACTGCTGTGTAGAACTGAATCAGCATCTCCTGTGGAAGGTTGAACTTCCTCAGCTATCATAAGAAGTGTATTCGCTGTTGTGCCTTTTTTATAATGGACCCTACATTGGTCGCCCATGTCAAGTCCCGGGAGATTATACATCCCAGAAACAAGAAGGTTTCCATAACTTTCACAGCAGTATTAAGCATGGAGAGAGGGGATAACATTGTGGGACCACTCCTTAAGTCCACTGTCATCTCCACAGTTTTGAGAGTGTTTAGCTCCAGCTTGTTCTGACTTCACCAAAGGGCCAGCTGCACTCCCATCTGTATGCAGACTCTTCGCAATTCCCGATGAGCCCAATGATGCTTGTGTCGTTCGCATGTTTGATAAGCTTGACCAAGGGGTCCTTAGAGGGGCAGTCATTAGTGTAGAGGGAGAAGAGCAGTGGGGAGAGCACACATCCCTGGGGGGCACCCGTGTTGATGGTACGATTTATCCATTATGCTTCCCAGGTATGCAAAGAAATCCACTTCTTCAAAGGCATCACCTTCTGCACTCAATATGTTGTCATTTTGGGTGTTGACTCTCATGAACTTTGCCTTCTTCTTGCTTATATTCAGCTCTATTTTGGCAGATGTGCCTGTCCGATATTATGTCTTATGCGGCATTTAGCTGTAATTATCTGAGAGAAGGGTTACGTCATCTGCAAAGTTCAGGTCATCTGGCTGTGTCTACAGGGTCCACTGTATCCCATTCTTCTTCCCTGCCGTAGCTAATTTCATGAGCCAGTCATCACCAGGAGGAACAGAAAATGTAAGTGAATGAATCCCAGTACATCATCGTCCCTCTCCTATTGTGGTCATGTCAGATTCACCTCTCAGTGTATAGGGGGAATCTTGACTAGACTTCCAAATTAGTTCATCCTGGAAGAATTGCAGCTCTGATTTGAGTCCTACTTCAATCTATAATGTAAAAATAGTCTTACCATCCTGTTGAGGAACTTAATTTTGCCTGCTGAAGTACCCAGGTGCCATATATAATATGTATGCTGGATATATGCAACACACAGAGTAAGTTCTGGTGATCTGTAAATCAACAAGTCAGTCACCCCAACGCTTACCACAATCTATATATATAATTCACTAAAGCAGCTGACCATGGGCAGGAAAGACACAAGACAGAGCCCTGCCTGCCAACTCACCGAGCCCCGCCCACCAACAATTCACTAAGCAGCCGACCATGGGATACGCACGACAGAGGCACGCCCATGGCAGGCAAGATGCAAGACAGAGCCACGCACATAATTCACTAAGGCAGCCCAAGCAGCCGACCATGGACAGGCAGAGAGAGACACACACACACAGGCGTGCGAGAGAGACACACACACACACAGGTGCGCGAGAGAGAGAGACACACACACACACAGACACGCGAGAGAAACACACACACAAAGGTGCGCGAGAGACACACACACACAGAGGAGCGCGAGAGAGAGACACACACACAGAGGCGCCCGAGAGAGACACACACACAGAGGCGCCCGAGAGAGAGATACACACAGGCACGTGAGAGAGAGACACACACACAGGCGCGCGAGAGAGAGACACACACATACAGGCGCACAAGAGAGAGACACACACACAGGCATGCGAGAGAGACACACACACACAGGCGCGCGAGAGAGAGACACACACACACACAGGTGCGCGAGAGAGAGACACACACACACACAGGCGCGCGAGAGAGACACACACACACACGCAAGAGAGAGACACACGCGAGAGAGAGGGGGCTGGACGCATACGGCAGAGAAGGCAGTTAAAGAATGCACTGGGCTTGATTTTGTTTTCACTTCTGTTAACAGTGATCGGTTCGTAGCGTGCATTGTTGCAATGTTACTTTTCTTGGTGGTTTATTAAATTATGGATTTTTCAAATGTTCATTTTTTCCCTGTGCTTAAAACTCATTAAAAAAGTGTTTTTACCGAGCGGTTCGTAGCGCTATAGCGCGAACTATTGCAGTGTTAAGTTTTCTCTGTTGTTCAAGGTTTTCTCAGTGTTATTCAATGTTTTTACATTTAGTTTACTATTACGCTGTGCATTCTATGGTACACTCTTCTATCTATATATATAATTCACTAAGGTGGCTGACCATGGCAGGCAAGACAGAGCCAGTTTTCAGTCACGAACAATGGTATGTTGCTCTCTCCAGAGTTCCATCTTTTCATTCACTCATAGTCGTATCCTCAAACCCACCCCATTTGAACAACTGTGTCTTTCAGGAAGTCTTCACACATCAATAAATAATTATGCGGCGTAGCGGGTTGGCTAGTATACTCTAATTCATCTACTGCAGATAGCAAGCATATGCTTGGGAAGACAATGACCTCAGGTTTAGAAGTGCTGATTTTCATCCCAACCATGTCACATAATTAGGACAAAGAATCTGAGGACCACTTAATTTACAAATCTCTGAAATGTAATATTCAGGACACCAAACTGCCAACCTCAAATGAGAAAAGAGATAACATTGGCTTTGACATAAATCTATACCCACCTTTAACTGATTCAACTTAACAAAGATAAAATGGTGTGATACATCAGGCCCAGAGACACAGCAACATCAACTATGTGACTCTCTTTCTTAAGCAGTCGTAAGCCTTCTCTGGGCCTACTGAACACTTTAAGACAGGATGAGAAACTCCCTAGAAATATGCAAATGTTGCCACAATGGCCAAAGAGATCTTCCACTGTTCCACAGCCACCACTTGATCTGCAATGCTCTGAATTGGAGTTTTGATTTTTGACCCCTTTTCTCTGTTCCATTTTCCTATTTTAGACTTAACACAAGCAGACAAACGTTCATTCCTCAGTCAATGGAAGGCACTCACGGTGCTCATCATTAAAATTTTGGATCATCATCCTCAACAGCCAATCCAGATTTTACCAATCTTACCTATCGTGTGATGTTGAAGAAATGTGTTAATCATAACACATCAATAATATCCAGTGTGGATCAACTCTGGTTCACTTTGGCTGCTGCTCCAGTAAGGGGGTTTTCAACCTCCATTGTGATCTCAGCCATACAAATGGAGCCAGCCTCACCGAATGCCTTCTCGAAAGTGGCTTGTGTCTTTGTCTAAGAGTTCTCTGTAACTCTAGATGATATCTGCATGATATACCACCTGCTTACCCCGAGTCATCAAATAATCTGTCCAAACTTCTTTAGAGACGCATAAAAATTGTCCTCGTTGGCCATCTTTGTTTTGGCCACTGTCATAGCTACTGTTTTCTTGTCTGTATTTCTCAATCAAATTTGAAGACCTTTCTTCTAATATTGCACGAAGAGGCTCTTTTTTAACATCAGACTAATTCTGGACAAGAACAGGCCATTCAGCCTAACTAAACTCATCAATCCTAATCACCTAGATTCTCCAAAAAATCTTTGAGATTTGGAAGCCCTTAATTCCCTGCTCTCTACCACGTTACTTGGTAATTTATTCCATGTTTTTGTGAAGAAAAACTTTCTAACATTTTGTGTGAAATCTGCCCTTAATTGTGTCCCTGTGTTCTTGTTGAAGAATTTAGAGTAACAGCCTGTATCCACTGGACTAATTCCCTTCTTAATTTTAAACCCCTCTTCTTATCACCTTGCAATCTCCATTTGCTTAGGCCGAAAAGGTTTAACTCCTTCAATGTCTTCTCATTGCTCATACTTCTCAGTCCCAGAATTAGCCTAGTTGCCTGTCTCTGGTCTGTCTCTAGCACTGCTATGTCCTTTTTTTGCAATATGGAGACCAAAACTGTCCACACTACTCTAAGTAATTCCTCACTTGTAAGTTATTAAGCTTAACCATAACCTTCCTTGACTTGTACTCCACACATTTTACTTACATCACATGTCATCTGCCACTAATCTGCCCAAGCCAGCATTTTATTCACGTTGCTCTCCAACAATTTAGCAGATTCTACACTTTAAGGTTCCTTTCATCATAACCTTTTGTTCTTGGTGTCTAAGCCAATTTTGTAGCCACTTTTTAGTTGAGTACTAGCCTCTCATGTGGTACCTTAGCCATCTGAAAATTAATATAAATAGTATCATATGCACCTCTCTGATTATATGCTTGTTCTCATAGAATTCCTGCATATTAGTTAAACACATTCTCTCCATTTAAGCTCGTGTTGATTATTTGATAATACACCCATTCTTGACATGTGCTGCTAGATCTTCTCCTTAATAATCACTTCCAATTATTTTACTCATGATGCATGTTAAACTTGCTGTCTTATAGTTACTTGGATCAGCTCGATCAACCTTTTTATACATCAGGTTACCATTTACTAGCTTCCTGTCTTTAGGAATTTCTCCAGTGTGCACAGATTTTCAAAAAAGTATGAGTCAAGGGTTTCTACACTTACTGTACAAATGATTAGGAACACTACACTGATACTGGGTAGGGGTTCCTTTTGTTCTTAAAACAGCCTCGGTTCTTCATGGCATGGATTAAATAAAATATTTTAAATATTCCTTTGAGATTTTGGTCCATGTTGAGATAATGGCATTGTTTGCTTTCTGCAGATTTGTCAGCTGCATATGCATACTGTGAACCTCCCATTCTTCTTCATCCAACAGGGGTTCTGTTCAGATCCAATATGTTCATGATGTTCATGAAACCAGTTTGAGATGGGTTTTGCTTTGTGATATGGCACATTATCATGCTGGAAGTAGCCATCAGAAGATGGGTAAGTTGTGGCCATAAAGGGATGCACCTAATCAGCAACAATACTCAAATAGACCTTGGCATTGAAGTGATTGATTGGTATTGACAGGCCCAAAGTGTGCCAACATACCCCACAACATTACAACACCACCACCAGTCTGGACCTTTGATACAAGGCAGATTGGGTGCTGTTGGCACCAAATTATGACTCTGCCACCTGTGTGCTTCAGCAAAAATTGAGATTTATCAGACCAGGCTATGCTTTTCCAGTCTTCAGCAGTCCAGGTTTGGTGAGTGTGTGCTCTCTGCAGAACCCAGCTTTCTGTTCTTGGCTGACAGGAGTGGACTTCTGCTCTTTTAGCCCATCCGTTTCAAGGTTCGAAGTGTTGTGCATTCTGAGATGCTGTTCTGCTCACCACAGTTGTACTGAGTGGTTATCTGAGACACCATTGACACTTTCTGTCGGCTTAAACCAGCCTTGCCATTCTCCTTTGAGCTCTCTCATCAACAAGGCATTTCTGTCCACAGAACTGCTGCTTACTGGATGTTTTTGTTTTTCATGCCAACCTGAGTAAACTTTAGAGGCCATTGTGCGTGAAAATCCCAGGAGATCAACGGTTACAGAAAAATTCAAACCAGCCCATCTGGCACCAATAATCATGCCATGGTCAAAATCACTGAGATCCCATTATTTCCCAATTCTTCTGTTTGATATGGAGATTAACTGAAGCTCCTGACCTCTGTCTGCATGATTTATTGCATTGCACTGTAGACACATAATAGGCTGCCTAGATAAGCAGGTGTAAAAGTGTTCTTAATAATTTGTTCAGTAGTGTATATACAGTATGTGCTCACTAACTTCCTTAAGCACTCAAGGATAAATGTTATCTACCTTGGCGATCTCTTATACAAGCTATTTAATCTCAGTTTAATCAATCTTGACGCCTACTGGTATCCCACAATGGATCTGCTGCCACCACCATTACAGTCTTCTCAAGCTCCATGTCTCTTACTTGCCACATGATTCCAGATAAGAGACTTGACCTCATCTTGAAGCATTTTGGATTCCAAGTTCTGCCTAACCGATATTCTGGCCAACTTGCCAAAAAGTAGTGATCAGCTGACACCTAAGCACCTCTGTTTACTCAATGGCTGCCACGACTTAAACTGACCTTAGGTACACCTATGAGAAATCTTACGTTGGACCACAGTGTTTGTTGTAGATGATCCCTGACTAGCTCCCAGATGCAATAAGGACTCAACACATGATTCAGATCAGGTAAGCCCCTCTGACCCCCCAGCACACACACATATTCACCTCCCACCAGGTGTCCCTGTCATTCCCCATATGAGTATGTCAGCTGCAATTCAATCAGAAGCAGTAAGAAAGGTCAAACTGAGGTCAACTTTTGATCACCTTCATGTAAACAGAAAAGACAGCAGTAGAAGATGGACCCCATTGGGTGAGGGCGGCTGAGTGACATCAGCCACCACTTTAATTATCACTCAATTGCAGCCCTGCCTTGAAGGGAAATGCATTTACTTTAAATTGACACACAAAAAAAAACCCTGTCTAATCATGTGAAACAGAAGCCAAGAGCCTGGGGGTCACACAGCTGCAGGCCCCCTGGTTAGGCGTCTGCTGTTACTCTACAATTTTCACACCTCTTGTTTGCTAAATGAGGAAAAAATATGCTACAGGTGAAGAAAAAAATGTGAAAGAGGGCAGAGGTGAATGTGCATGTGACGTTGCTTGGAGTACTTTCATGTGTTCAGCTCTGCCATTTATGTGAGTGAACGTTAAATAACAATTCAGTTATCTCCAAACCGGTTTTTCCCAGCACTGCATCGCTGAGATGTAGTCCTACAAACAAAGATGTTACACTCACATAAATTACCCACTCCACAGTTCCATGTTTGTACAGAGGGCAACACTGTTGTGTCCTGCAGCTGCAAAACACACAGTTCCCAGCTGTCTCTGTGTAGGTTGCATGTCCCCTCTGTGGGGTTTCTCCAAGTATTTTTATTTCCTCACAATTAACTAGTAACTCTAAGCTAAAGTGTGTGAGCAAAGCCTGGCATGCTGCCTTCAAAACTGCCTTGAGTCTCTTGAGACCTACCATGACAATTTATTAGCATAAGTAGGCCCTGAGCATCCATCTATCCATTATAAAACCCATTTGATCCAGATCAGGGTCATGGGGTCAGAAGCCCATGTTGACAAACTGGCATAAGGTAGAAGGTAATACTGGATGGAGGGTCCATTCCACTGCAGGTCACACACACTCATACTGGCCTAATTTAGATTCACACAATAACATAGCCTGCACCATTGACCTTTAATGCATAGATACACTTATGAGAAATCTTGAGTTGGACCATGGTGTTTGTTGTGGATGATCCCTGACTAGCAATGAAATGTAATATAAATTCAACACCCATCGATTCAGTTCAGGTAAGCCCCTCCACCACTGCACTCACCTCCCACCAGCTAAGCATGTTTGGACCTGACCTTTACTTGGATGGGAGACCATCTAGGAAAATCTTGGTTTGCTGCTGGAAGAGGTGTTGGTGAGGCCAGGAGGGAGCGCTTACCCTGTGGTCTGTGTCTGGATCCCAATGCCCAAGTGCAGTGATGAGGACCCTGTACTGTGTTAATGGTGCCGTCTTTTGGATGAAACATAAAACCGAGGTCCTGACTCTCTGTGGTCTTTAAAGATCTCTGGGCATCTTTCATAAAGAGTAGGATTTATCGCAAGGTCCTAGCTAAATTGCCCATCACAGCCCCGTCCATTCTGGCTCCCCAATCATCCCCTGCCTCTAATTGGCTACCTCTCTCACCCCATCTCCACCTAATAGCTAATGTGTGGTGAGGGTACTGGCACAATAATGGCTGCTGTTGCATCATCCATGTGGGTACTACACATTGGTGGTGGATAAAGTGGTTCCCCTTTGTCTAAGGGCTTTGAGTAGCCAAAAATATACTATATAAAATAAATTATTAATAATAATAGTAATTATTAGGGTGGCACAGTGGCGCAGTGGTAGCACTGCTGCCTTGTAGTTAGGAGACCTGGGTTCGCTTTCCGGGTCCTCCCTGCGTGGAGTTTGCATGTTCTCCCCGTGTCTGCGTGGGTTTCCTCCGGGCGCTCCGGTTTCCTCCCACTGTCCAAAGACATGCAGGTTAGGTGGATTGGTGATTCTAAATTGGCCTTGGTGTGTGCTTGGTGTGTTGGTGTGTTTGTGTGTGTCCTGCAGTGGGTTGGCACCCTGCCCGGGATTGGTTCCTGCCTTGTGCCCTGTGTTGGCTGGGATTGGATCCAGCAGACCCCCGTGACCCTGTGTTCGGATTCAGCAGGTTGGAAAATGGATGGATTATCTATAGGATACCCTAGCAAAAAATAACATTTCCAGATGGGCCTAATCTAATTCAGAGTCATAGGGGGCATTAGACACAAGACAAGAACCAACCCTGGACAAGGGTACCAGTCTTTCACAGGGCCTATTAATGCACACAACCATAGAGGGTCAATTTGGACCCACCATTTAATAGTATCTGCATATTTTTGAGGATGTGGGAGCTAAACTCACAGAAACACAACATCTGAACCCAGGATGTTGCAGCCATATGGCAGCAGCAGCATTTAACATTATCCTGCCATTCTCGCCTCATCTTTGAATGTTGAAGGGAATTCAGGGAGAATGCACTAACCCCACAGAGTGACTGAGTCAGGATTTGAACCTAGGACGTTGGAGCTGTGAGGGAGCAGCACTAATCACTGTTGCCTAGAGTTATGATGGCCGCAGCACACACATGGAAAGGTGTGAGGACTCCAGAATTAAGCCAAAAACATGCTAGTATCCTCATGGGCCTGCCTGGAAGAATCAACACTTCGAGGCAGCCTGAAATCCAACTGTGTAGGCTGGCTTTGGCCTATGCTGGGCCAAATGAGGCCTTAGCTTGAAAAGTTAAAAATATTTTTGAAAATTACAAATAATAGCAATAAATATGCTTCAAAAGGGGGAGAACCACAAAACTCCAGCTTGCAGAGATATGTCCCACAAATAATATTTATAAATGAAGGGTTTGTTCAATGAATAAAGAAAAATAAGGCAAAAGGCAATTCAAAGCAAGCAAGTCTATAAATAAAAGTAACAAAATTGACAAGAAAAAAACTGAGAAGCAGAGCAAAATAAGTACAAAAAAACCCAGAGATCAAAACCAAAGAAAATGCAATACTCTCAAGTTCCCAAGTTCACCAGAACACATTTGAATTAACCACAAGGGACTGCATTTCCCATAAGCCTTTATAGGGCCTGGGGTGGTCCCTCGATGGAGATGAACAAGTCACTCTGCCACTTTGGGAACCACCCACAAAATACAAGGGACATGAGAGAACAGCAAGATACACATAGATACTAAACAATAACCAAATAGACTCAAAATCTACTATATAATATAAGGTCTGTGTATGTGTCTGCTTCCTCCGAACAATCTGATTGGTCAGTTTGGCTTTGGTGTGATTGTTTAGTTTGACTTTGGTAATGTGATCAAAAGAGGAAGTGCAAGTGTGAGACACACAAAGATTAGTAAAGGTGTAGGAGACATGCTGATAGTCACCATCAAAGATGTACAGTATAACAGCGGACAGGAGGCAAACAAGGCGCCATGACATTGACAGAGTCTAAGAAGCAGGCTTTACGTGAACATACTCGAGAGAGGGAGCAGCAGTCAAAAGAGGTTCAGACACATGAGGATACCAAGGAAAGGCGCTGAGGATACACATGGGTCAAGAGATATCAAATATTTTAAATTCATTCTATTACCTGTCTTTGATAAATTATGTGGCTAGTAACACATTATACATTATTAAACAAATAATAAATAAGCAGAAAAATCTTTTTTAATAAAAAACAATGATTTATAGAAAGAAGAACAAAGAAGACTGAAAAATGAAAATTAAACATAAGCCAGTGGAGGAAACCTGGCTTAACCATAACACCTAGGTCTACTATGTGAATAATGAAATGAGGTTGAACACAAACCTTGAATACACAGACATGGAATTAAAATTATCAAGGAGAAGGGCAACTTCACAAATGTAGTGTTCAATGATTCCTACCTAGAAATCAGATATTTGGAAGGCCTGTACGGGAAAATGGAACTAATGACAGACCTGGGTTTTCCTTTTAGAGGGCTCACAGATCAGAGTCGGCAGAGGCAGTAGAACTCGTTTTGCCAGCACACGTGAATGGAAAGGCCATCTGTCATCAGTGTGCTTGGCTCAAACACCTGCTGAAAAACTGAAACGGAGAACTAAATGCAAGGCGGATTGCAGTCCGAAGAAGTGGACAGGTGTGATCTGGGGGGAGTGGCGTCTGCTGATCCTAAGGCGCCCACTTAATCCAGTTTGGTAGGGGGTAATCATTCTCTTGTTTTTAATAAAAGGTACAGTTGATCTGTAATTGGGGCCATAAGGAGACTTTCAGTTGTTTGTTATTGGGACCCAGGACAGAAAAAAGTTATGAAGGGGAAGGCATTAGAATATTACATTAGAGCTGTTAATATTCTGAGAATGCTGACCTCCAGGTGCCACCGACCAAATCTATTCCAGGAATGTGTTTGTTGCCTTTTTCTACCTGAATCAGCGGTTTCCAGGAGTTCAATCATAGGGGGCTGCAGGTTTTTGTTCCAGCTTAATTATGTGTTTAATTAGATCCTTGCCAATAGCAGAACCTATTGTTTAATTTTAAGGCTTGAGAGTTTTTGTATTTTGCCACCTTATTTTGAACATTTCTTCTTTTTCAAACGAGTAATTCTTAGTTCTTCACTTTTTCTCTTCCATTTCTTTTCAAACATTTTTTTAATACAGATGCTTCATGATGAATACACACAGATATAAGTTGGATTTAATTAGGAGGTGAGTGGTTGATTATCATTTTCCTCTCATTTTTAACTGGTAAAATATACAAAAAGCAATGAAAAACTAAAAAATGCAGACTAAAGCCCCATCCACACTATTATGTTTTCATTTAAAAAATGCAGACATTAGTTTCCATTTTTGTGTTTTTGTGTCCCAAAAATGGAGAATCCAGACTATATACTTCTGAAAAGGCAGCCTCAGCATTGTGGTGTGGATGGGCAAAAACACAGATTTTTGAAAATGCAGATGCTATTGTATTCTGATTTGCTTGAGTGTATTACGTATCCATTTGCTGATTGGATGCTGCTCATTATAACATCTCATTCCTTGATTGGTCACTCTTCATCCTTGGCCAACCATATTCCAACATAGTGGCCATAGAAGAGTTGCTTTCCATGGCACTTGTTGTGTTTTATAGGCATCTAAATTTTGTTTTGTACTGTCTGAAAGCTGCATACTTGATCAAAAGGCAAATAATTTACTGATCACTCCAGATTTGTGATAAATCCTGTGGTCTGTGGCATTACTGTCCCTTCAAGGACTTTTTCACTTATGCATGCATGCTGAGTGTAGGAGAATGCCTACATCACGTGTGCTTTGGGTAGTTTTAGAGTGAACGGAGATTCTTTCATAAACAATGTGAAAATGTTAGTGTTTTTAAATGAAAATTTCTGTGGACATATCCTAAAAGAAGCAATTAAGGGTTGGGGATCTTGAGAAGGGACATAAATAAAATGAATCACAAAAATGTTGTTCAAGCAGTAACTGTTTCAGTGGCAGTAATGTGCTTCTAATTATCAAATTCAGTTTGGAACAGAAAACCTGCCATCACTGCTGGCATTCCAGGAACAAACCAGAGATGCATGTTTTAGGAGATGTCTGTGTCAAGTATGGCTAGAAGGGAAGAACATTGAGTTTCTATTTGGCTGTCTGAGGAGCTCGAGTTATGGAATCTTCTCTCTTTCCAGGTGCAGTTAACCCAGAGCTTCCTCAGAGATGGTATTATATTTCAGCCAGAGTTCCTCCCCTGGCTGGAGTTCAAATCTTTGTTCTATGTCTTCTTTGTTCATTTTTAATTTTTTGTTTGCATTAGTTTTTTATGTTTATTTAAATTTTTCTTTGTATTTGAGTTTACCTTTGTGTCAATGCCTTTTGTTTTGTTGGTAGTTCTACAAGAGGCCACACCACCTGCCTATCACCACCAGGGACTACCACCAGTCCTATAAAGGTAAGGATTTCCTATGATTCCTGATGGTTCACCTGAATGCACTAGGGAGTGGTGAGTTCTTGTACGTATTGTGATTTACTTGTGCATTTTGTGATTTTACTGAATTTTTGAACCCATGCTGTTTTCTGACTTCAATTTATGATTTGGACTTCTTCACCTTGGATTGTCCTGCTCTTTCAGTCAGTCATTTTGTAACCTGCTTAGTCCTGAACAGGGTTCCCAGGGTCTGCTGGAACCCATCCCTGTCACCATAGGGTGCAGGGCAGGAACACGTACAGGCATCCACACACATACACACACACACCAACCACACACTTGGGACGATTTAGGATGGCCAGTTCACCTACCACACAGACTCAGGGAGAACATGCAGACTCCATGCAGGGAGAAAACAGGACTCAAACCCAAGCCTCCTTACTGTGAGGCAGAAATGCTACCACTGTGACACTGTGCTGCCCCCTGTGCTCTTTCAGGTAATCCCTTTTTGCCATCTGTGCTTCACGGAGCCTCTGTGCTAATGAGCTGTCATGATCAGGTTTAATTTTTATGGTTGTGGTCACTTCTAATTAAGGTTGAAATAGTTTACCAACTTCGCCGACAAATTTTGGGCCCATCATTAGGGTTGCATCCCACGTTTCCAGGAGTCTTCAAAGTCACAACCTCTGATTCATTGGTGCAATGGGATAAAAGGTCAGCCAGGAGTCTATTTATTGATCTGATCTATGGATACAATGCCTACTATTCCTTGTGTCTTTCTTGGATTTGAGTTCTTATCTCATTTATGATTTGGATTCTTGCCTCTCATCTGGGCTTTGATCGCTATATTTATTTTTATTTGTTTTGTTTTGATTTTACACATATCTCTTGGTTCTTCTTTGAAAAAGTTTACCTGTCAGTTCTAAGGCAGGACAAGAGCATTTTTGTGCAGCGTAAAGCTTTGCATTTTATAAAGATTCTGCATGCCTTCAGTGTTACTAGCCAAGCAGCATAACAGATGGGACACCAGGGCAAGAAGGTAAAGCCTTGTAGTTCCTTGAGGTAAGCACAAATTAAGATGTAATAGACAGAGGTAGTGCTTGCAATCACACTGTTTTTAAAAGTGTCTGTTTTATTTAGTGTTTGAACTTCTAAATATTTTACTAAATATTTCAGATTATGAATGTGTTTCACAATTCATTCCTAACTGATAAATTTATATATATTTATTACTTAATTTCTTTTGAGGACAAAATGTGACTTAAAAGTATATTTGTGTCCTCCAATTTCTGGTGAGGGAAAGGAAAGTTTGTGGCAGTCCTGGAATTAAAATACCTTTAAGAAGGTTTGGTCCAGGATGAGAGCATCAGGCACAAGGTTGGACCAAGCACTGGATGAGACACAAGTTCAAAGCAGGGCCCGTTCATAGACTCACATAAACAGGGCCAGTTTACAGTTACCAGTCAGCTCAGCCTGCATGTTTTTGGGTTGTGACAGAAAACTAGGGTTAGGGTTAGGGTTAGGGTTAGGGTTGAAGGTTGGCTGTGGCAATTCTCCACAGACAAAGAGAGAACATGTAAAAGCAACACTGACCCAGACTCTGGAACCACTGCACCACTAAATTACTCTCCCATTGGAGCAGTTAGCTTTTACTGTTTTGGTGTTTATACGTTGGATACTTTTTGTCTTCTGTACTTGAACTTACTTTAATATATTTGTATAATTTTAATTACCCCCTTGGCACAATTGTTCAGGTGATTACATAAAATGAAGAGAAATCCACAAGAGTACCTGTTAAGGGTGACACATTCATGGACTTTAGAATGCACAGTGGGGTCTGAGTGGTCTTTTGGCCTTTGAACCTCACAGGTTTATTTTCTTCAACTTCCTGACAAATGGAGTTTTTCTTTTCCTATCCTCCCTGACTATCTTTCCATAGTTTGTAATTAAGCAAGACATTAAGATTCTCTACAGTTACAAATAACTGTTCTTTAGTTTTTTCTTTATTTTGTAGCTTTGTTTAGCTATTGTTCTTCTAAAGCACTTCTAAAGCTATTGTATTTTACCTGCAGTCTGAATGTAGTTTTAGTAGCCTGTAGACACATGTGAACTCAAATGTAGTTGGTATGGACTTTTCAATTAGTTTTTACCATCCTATAGCATTGCTCCGAGCTTGGAGGAGCAGGTGCCACTGTGCACCCCCCCCACCCCCACCCCAGAAACAGTACCTATGAATGCAGCTTTTGTCAGTGTGTGAGCAGAGTTTCTTCCCTTGTTTATGTCAACAGTGAAGTGCCCTTATTCTTTCCTCTTCCTTCCTTTAAAACAAATTGCATTCACAGGACCTGCCTGTGGTGATCTTATTGACTGAGCAGACTTCCAGTTCCCTTTAGGAGGATGTTCTTCCAGAGACCACACCTGCAAAGGGAGAACACACTCTGAGGTACATGCAGTTTCTCTCAGTGAAAAGGTGAAGTGAACTGTGACAATGTACACTCATGTAAATGAGTTGATGCTGCACCATCGATTGGTAAGTTCTACCCCTTGACTCAAAGTTAAGATCCTGGCCTTCCCAGGACATCTGCCACTAGGACTATTGTGCCGAAGGACCACTTCTAAAGCTCTGGAAGCCACAGTCACTTTTTCTTTGTGAAATCACTACAGCACACAATACCATAAACACACACATAAAACACTAGCTTAATCTATATAGCACTTTTCATACAGAGTTATGCAACTGTAAATGTTATCTCTGAATTATTTTACTTGAACATGAAACCTAAAGAAAATTATTATAAACCTACCAATGCATAAAAAGGTAATTTAATTCAAACATGCATTAATTCATTTCCAAACCTAGTTATTCTACTATTGGGGTCATGGAGGGCTGGATACTTTTCTGGCTTCAATTGGCTCAAAGCAAGAATCAACCCTGGATGAGGTTGTCTTGAACCTGAGACCATGCACTTACTAGGCTAAGCTACCTACTGGGGAACAGTAAAAGGGAATATTTTATTAAGGACTGTCTAACAGCCTCTCTTCTTCAGATTTTTTTTTGTTTTATGGTTTATTTAATTCATGAGTAATACATTCCAGTCAGTCATAAAGCAAGCCATGAACTTGCAGTTAAATATGGAAAAATAATTGGAAGCAGAAGGACATATGGTGTGCCATTTCTAAAATGGGTGAGCTGCATCTGTCACATTTTTCCGAGAACTCTTGTCCATTTTGTGTGCTGTGTGTAACATTCTTGTTTGCAGTGGGTGCAGGGATTTGGGTATCATCAGCTTTGACCACAGTAAACAGGGTAGACTAAGACACCGCAGTTTGTGTTTTACAGAACTTAGGGGTGCGCACAGGGTGACTTGTCAAATGAATCATTTACAGTCCTGGAGGGGAAACTGGGAGCTGAAAAATGAGGCAGAAGCTCTTTGAAATTGTCACAAATAAGAAGTGTGGCTTTTGTAGTTCAGTCTTTAGACTAGCCCTGTGTGTGTGTGTGGACATCAGCATGCTTTGTGATGCACTGGTGTCCCATCCAATGTTGACAACTGCCTGATGCTCCTTTTGTAGGCTGCAACCTCCCTATTCTGATAATTGGGTGAGGCGTCTAAACATCTGAACCCTCTCCATAGGTTACAGAGGACCTTCATTCCTCCCACTTTACCAAGGGATGCTGGTGCTGGACGAGCCCTTGCCACTTTTCTCCTGCTCACTCCATATCATCTTATTGCAACAGAGGTAAACAGAAGAAGAACAGACAGCTCAGTGTGCTGTCTCTGGATGTTTGGCCAGGTCACTGATTCTAAAAAGGACCCTGGACTGTGGAAAAAGAAATATGCCCACAAAGCAGAAATGAACAGCAGGAGTCTGAAGTAACACCATATTTGGGGAGTACATTCCTAGTGAAAGGAGTGAAAGACAGAGGGAAGTGAAATGTGTGACAAGGAGCAGAGGAAATGTGGATCATCACCTGTACTAACAGCATTATCTGCAGAGGGAAGAGCTTTCACAAATACAGTATTTTTTAAAAATACGTACACCATCTGAAACTATGACTCAGGGAAAGGAAAATCTTCTTCTCGGTTGAAGGGCACAGTAGCAACATACTAAGCTGAACAGAATAGACAACTTTATTCCTAGATTTGCAAATCATACTATAATAATGTAACTGGTGAGGGCCACTCGTACAATGACCCGCAGTCTTGAATATAGTGACATGTGACAATAACAGACCATGTAACTTAAAAGGCAAGTGCTATTTTAAGTTCACCAGGTACTCCATATCAGTACTCCATATAGCTGTTATATGGTACCTTCCCATAGTGAACACCAGCTCACGACACCATACGTTTTGTCATGCAGCTGGAGCAATGGCAAGTTATGTGAGTTCTTCTGTGTCACACAGTGGTAATGATTGAATCAGGACCATTGCAGTCCATTGAGTTAGGACAGTCTGGCTATTTCTTAAGTGTGTTAAGTTTTGTGTGATGCCCAGCATGAGAGTGTGTAAAAATATGTTATTACTAGCTTTGCTAACTGTCCAAGATATGCTTAAATCTAAATAATCAACATAAACCTCAATGTTAAATGTTTGCAGTGCACTACACAATTTATATGTCTCTGTTATATGCCGTTTTGTATGGAATTTATTAAAACAGTGTTAATGTTTCTGATGTCCAATCTATTGGAATGACAAATACCATACAGTTTATTACTAAAACTGTTTATTACACACCATCTTGTGGAATGACAGAGACATAACAACTGGACAGACACACAAATACTTACCCTTTTATTAAAGTGGATTGTGTATACACACATTGTGATACTTTCAATAAAGTTGAGCAAAATACACAGTACAGGGTGAACACAACACATAATAACATATTGTGGCACCCACCAAAATCTGGGAGAATAAAGGCTTTAATATGAATTTAATTTTAAAAACAAATTCCTTTGAAATATTTTAATGTTATTTTGGATAATGAAATCTGAATTACATGCAAGTAGATTTAACACCTTTTTAATAGATGGATGGAGAATTGGATGAATGGGTGAATGAATGTTTTGTTTTTATGACAACTTATTTCACCAGGAAATAAAAAAATATGGCAAAACAATTGTCAATTGTTTACATATTGTCAATTTTATTAATTAAAAAAATTATCTAATGTTTAGAAGACTATTAGTTCATAAAGATTCTACTTGTCATTCAATTATAATGTATGTATTGGTAACACTTTACAATAACTTACATTAATAAATCATTAACACACATTATACAGTACAATGCAATTGGAACTGCTTTCTTTTGCTGTGTGTTTAAATTATATTTTTATGTGTGCATTGTGTTTTTTCTGAAGTTTGTGTTTGCATTTTACCTTAAACTTGGTGCACTGCTCTGAGCCTGAAGAGCGTTATATAGAAATAAATTGAATTGAGTAATTCTTCTTTACATCCATGCAAATTACCTATTCATTACTTCTAGATCTTTGTGTAGCAGCTTAATTTAAATTTGTAATCACTGATCTATCTTGTATCTTTGTAAAAGTTACTTACTGAAAGTAATGATAGGTTTTTCTGAAGTGTTAAATATATGGTAGCACTTGTCACTAGCAGAGTAACAATCAAGAAGCTCAAAATCCCTAAAACAGCGATTACCTTATTAGGATGAGGACATATATGAACTCCTGTCCCTGTGCACAATGACTGGTGATGTGAGGGAGACAAAAAAGAAACTTGTGATCACCAAACTTCCAAATCAGCTGGTGTACCCACTCCAACATGCTGCCAAAAAAAGTCCTTTGCTTCCAAAAACAAACCATCCAAGGAATCCTCAGTGGCTGCAAATGAACATTGTGCCATTGCCCTCTCATTCTTCAGATGCATATCTGATTTAAAATATGTTGGCTGTAATGAAGAATTCTGTACACAAGATCTGGGCAACCACTACATGAAGGAACAGATCAGGGTATACCCCATCATGTTCTTCCATTTAAATAAATATTATTGGAGACAACATGGAGCTGTTATCCTGTATCATGTTGAACATTCTACACTTAAACACACCGCATTTTACATGTGGCACCTTCAAAGTTAATCATATGAAAGTTTAGACAAAAAGTCAATTCTTCTCCTTAAGAGGTGCAGTGGCTGTTTATTTTACTTGTGTACAGTCTACACATCAGTAACACCATATGTCTGTAAATAGCTGTATTTGACTACACTTTTGATTCGTCTAACAAGATCTTAAGCAATTGTCTGTTTTACAAGGTCTTTTGGAAGTGATTGCAAGATTTTTATATTTTTTCAACCTCTGTTATATGCCCACAAATCTTAGTCATTTTATTCAAGCCATAAAGAAAAAAAAAGAACAAGGAGCATACAAACTCAAATAGGTGCTGCCACCTTGTGGGAAAACTTAAGCAGATTATTTAAAAGGAAGGCCAAACTGAAATGTGACTAGAGGACATTATAGATTTATAGGGTCATTATTGTCACTTGTATAGAGTACAGTGAAATTCTTACTTGCATTTGACACATGAGACCTCTCTTTAGGGATCTTAGACAACTAAAAGCTTGGTTTAGATATACAGAAGTGTGCTACTCTTACCTACTGTCCCTAGTGCTTCAAACAGTCTTAATGTTACATTTTGTCCTAAAATCAACAAAATAATAGAAATTGTTTCTTAAACACTCATTAACCCCATTATCTTCTGGTGTTATGTTACACCACAGGGGTTTTTACACTGGGATGTATTTATATTTTTGTATATTTATTTTATTATTGCTTTTGTTATATTTAAATTATTGTTATTTATGTATTCATTTCTGTTGGCCTTGTTTACTATTCATTGATTACAGTATGTGTTGTCTCTAAGTACAAGGAAAGGCAGCACATTTAAAGAGATGGCACATAATTAATTAATAATAAAGAAAACTAACAGAAATGACTCAAAAGTATGAATGACAATAATTAAACTTAACAAGAGCAACACTGAAATGGTGAATAAATTCAAACCAGGGAAAAAGCCCTGGCTGTAATATAACAACTGGATACCATTAAAGGGTTTGGAGCAAGTCAGGAACCAGGCCTGCTGTAGATGCAGGACACATTCTTGCATATGCCCATGTGTACACAAACCAGAACATAATGTGTCACCAATTTATCTTACAACTTTGACCTTAGGATGTAAAAGAAAATGAGAATGCCCAAAGAAAACTCACATAAACCCAAGGAGACTGTGCAATCTCCACAGAGGCAGTGGCAAGACCCAGAATTAAACTTGGGTCCTTGGTGGTGGGAGGCAGAAGTTCATATTACTGCTGCAAACTACCACACATTTGGATTTGACACAAAATAACTGAGGTATGAGTTGCAGTGCTGAAGCCATGTATATAGCAGGATGGTCCAAGACCTACCAAACGATCACAGAGTGAAGCATAGTAGCTTCTTTTCATTACAGTAGAAAGGCTCTACACCCAGAATTCCCACATGCAGCTTCAATACCAGTAATGGCTATGGATATCATAGTGCGTGCTCTGCGGCCCTGATCACCAAGGGACCTTTGCATATGCAACAAAAAAAAATGCAGGAATTCTTCTGTTTCAGCAGTACCATGCATTCCATCAAGTGACATACTGTATTTATATTTGGGCGCTCAAAACTCCATGCAGGATCCTTGTTATAATCCGCATATTTCAGCCTTGCACAAATATCCAAGAGGAACACCCCCCATTGAATTTAGTGTAAGAGTTACATTGTGCTTGAAGTGCATAGAGTGTGAATATATATGTATTCATAGTGTGGTACTGAGGTGAGGTGGGCCTTTAGAGTTACCATAGGGCCTGTGGAGGTCTTAATAATAATAATTCATTACATTTATTTAGCACTTTTCTCAGTACTCAAAGCACTATTCACACAGGGAGGAACTGGGACGCGAACCCACAATCTTCCACAGTCTCCTTACTGCAAAGCAGCAGCACTACCACTGCGCCACCTGTGTAATTTCTTAATTGGGTCATATATATCACACATTAATATGAAAACTACTGAGATTAAAATTGCTGCCTCTGGATACCCCATCAGCTGTCCTTTGCACCCTTCTAAAACTAAAACCTCAGACATTGTATGATGGCCCATTGATTGATAATACAATCAGTTTTTGCTTTAAGGCTGAGAGGCAATTAGGATCTTACCCTTGCTAGCACAAGTACATTGTGATTTTTCTACACCTGCCCCCTTTTTATGTGAACAATGTTTCATTGAAAAAAATAAGTAAAATACAGAAAGAAATATGATTATAAGGTAATGAGATAACCCCCCAACCTGGCAAACAACCTCACGAGGAACAAAACAAATATAAAATCAAGAAATGACTAAAGTTGTGTCTGCATGATTAACCAGAAAGGGCTGCAGGGTCTGCCGCCAGACTGTAAAAGAAAGACAGCAAAGATAATAGGTTCCCATCATTACTAGGCATGAAATAGCCTTTCTCCCAAACGCCTGGAGATTGAAAGCCACTTCCTGATGTTGGAACCAGATGTTAATCCTCGATGCAGAGAATTCAAGAAGAGTTAGGTTATAGGAAGAAGATCTACAAAAATCAATAGGGACAGAAAAAGAGGAATTCCATTGAGACACCTGGGTAAATCAAACAGTGATGGTACCCTGAGAGAAGAACCTCTGGTGCATTGGGCTGAAAAAGAGTGTGGAAAGGTCCAGAAGAATAAAAATAATAGGTAACAGAGGAGTCTGGACAGAGAGCATTGAAGGGAGGGAATTCAGAGTAGCAAGTCAAAAGTGAGCAACAGCTAGACTGTTCCAAAACATGTGGAAGAAGGTTCCAGGGACATTTAAGAAGCAGAAGTGACATAGGGGGTTAGTGAATAAACCCCTAGCAATTGCATGAGGCATGATACAAGTGATGAACAAAATTAAGCTGAGTATGCTAATGACTGAGCTTGTAAAGAGGCTGACTGCAGGATGACTGCAAGCTTTTGTGTGATGAGAAAAAATGAGCAAAGACAAAACGTAGAAAGAAGAGAGGAGGAAAGTGATATATCTTATGTCTTAAGTGCTGATCTTAGTTGAAGATAAAAGAAGATAAAAGAAAAAAAGAAAAGAAAGAGATGGAAACCCTGGATCTTAGGGCTTTGAATGTCTGGAGTCCAGAGTCAGAAAAGATATCCTCTGAGTATTAATAACTAAGTGAAAATACATAAACCTATACATTTTCCAGTGTGGTCAGGTGAAAGCATCTCCATTCTTGGAGATATTCTCTATAATCCTGGTTCCCACACATTTTAGTCCCTGAAGTTCAATTGTGCTATTCCTACATTTTCATTCCTTTCCTAATGCCAGTTTAGTTTAGTCATTTAAGCCTGTAACATCATATTATTGTCATCCTTTTGCTATAATTTATAACCAAAAGCCAGTGGCAGCCCTTTATACCAGAATGTCCCATGCCTTTTGACAAAGTGATGTTCCCACAAACCTTCTGCTTTCATGACCCTCCTTTAAAAAAAAAACTGCCATTTCGGAAAGGAACCTTTAAAATATTCAATTTTTTTAAGACATGTCAACCCCTTGAAGATGATTTCAGACCCCCTGTGTTTTCTATTAGCTCATGTCTACCTTTTGGTAGGCCCTACTCTGCCTCACTCTCATGTGCAACAAAGGCCATTTTCCTTTTAGACAATCAGTAGGAAATCAGCTCTGACTTCCTCTGGCTTGGAAGTCATCATTTCTCATTGAAACCCTTTCAGTGTCTAGGGTTAATAGGGCATGTGGGGCCAATTTTACCAAATGGCAACATCTGTCGGATGTTAATATCTGGAGTGGTGTCCCATGGGGTGTGGGGTCTACTGGGCCAGTGGTGCCACCTCTGTACTCCTCAATGCTTAGCAGAGTATGTGTACCTTTGAGAATGACAGGGAGAACTTTTTTCACATAATTTCATAAATACCATTTTATTTGAATAATTATTACTTTATATTTCATTGGTTTAAACATTTGATCTAAAGAAACAGATGTAAACCTTTCATTTAACTTAATGAACTAAGAGGCAGTATAGTGATTGATATGTGGGAGTAAAGGCCATAAACCTTATGTTTGCCCTGCAAACTCAAACCCTCAGATATACTGTATATGTTTGTATGCAAAAAGATTTGAATGGTTCAGAAAACATAGCAATATAATATAAAGTCACCGTCATTGCACAGAATCCATTTGGGAGCACTAATTTATGAGTTAATGGAGCCCTTGATCCATTAAGGCATACCAGATGCCATCCTGGATTAAGAGGCTTTCATGCTTTATACTTCATTGAACTTCATCGTCTTTATGCACTGGAAGTCCCATGTGACGAAATGAAGAACTCTGATTTGTAATATGAAGAATGGGGCTGACAATAGAGGCACAATGGAAATCACAGAAGTCTGCATCTACCACACAAATTAGATGATGTCCACTGTTATGATCTTGTAATGATTTTTATTTTATCTTAACTTTGCAATTCTGCACATTATTATTTTGTTTTTTTGTGATTTTTGACATGGAGAATTCAGTTTTGTCACAGACCTCCTCCATGTGGCACCGACCGGGCAACTTGGATCAAGTCAATCAATGGCTGACCTTGGCTAACAGCGATGGCTTCCATTCCACCAAGGTCAGATGGATACAAAGCATTGGTGGGCTCCTACAATAGAACACCCCATCAGTGGTATCAAAATCAAATGGTATTGCACGTACCAATTTTGGATAATGTCAGGGTATACCCCACAGTATGCGACGCAACATGAGAAGTAGGAAAGGGCTGCCCAGTCATGGACAGATTGGGCCAAAGAAGCTAGTCCAACGTTAACTACTGTGACTCAGGCTCACAAGCCTCAACATCAGCACCCTCACTGGATGTCACTGAGAGTTGGCTGACATCCTCATGCTCTGATGTGTCGATATTGCCTGCATTCAAGAAATTTGCTGAAAAGGTAGTAAAGCCCGGGATATCGGCAAGGGCTACAAGCAGTTCTACCACAGTCAAGAGGCCAACTCCAAAGGTGTTGGCATTGTAGTCAGTGATCGCCTGCGCGATCTTGTTGTGGAAATCTCCCGAATCAATGATTGCCTCATGTTAATCAAGATTGATACTTCACCAGCTTTTTGGATCGTTTACACCTACGCCCCACAAGCAGGGTGATCTGAACATGAAAAAGACAACTTCTGGACGGCCTTCAACACGCATGTCCAAACGCTTCCAGCAGGCAAACACCTTTTCATTATCGGAGATCTCAATGGCCATGTCAGATCCTTGAGAAATGGATATGACGACCATGCATGGGGGATATGGATTTGCTACTTAGAACAATGAAGATATGTGAATTCTTGATTTTGCAGAGGCTCACGATCTTGCAGTTGTCAAAATGTGTTTCTAGAAGTGGCAATCACACTTGATAACCTTCTTGAGTGGTGGTCGAGACACCCAAATTGACTTCTGGCTGCTGCGACGATGGGACCTTAAGATTGCAATGGACGCGAAGGTCATCTCCTCAGACAACTTAGCCCCCCAACATTGGCTCCTTGTTCTCGTTAGGCAAAAGCTTGGCTCCAGCCTTAAACCACTGGACCTGTGCAAATCAAGTCTTGGAAGGTGCCCGAAGGTAAAGACTGACTCATACAAGCTCCCAACGGCCTGAATGTAGACACCACCAAGCCTGTCAATGCATTCTGGGATGACCTCACCAATTTGATCCGCAATGCAGCTGCTGACGTTGTTGGAACAATGAAACTTGGAAGATAATTCACTGAACGCAATGTTTGGTGGTGGAACTATTCTGTCCAGCTGCTGGTCAAGCAAAAGAAAGCAGTGTTCAAGAAGTAGCACTTATTATGTGCTGATGATGACTGGCATGAATACTGTTCACTCAAATCAGCAGTGAAATGAGTGGTGGCAAAGATGAAGTCTGAGTATTACGTGGACCATTATAATCAGCTGGATTTTCCCACTGGGGGTCAGTAAGGTGTTCTGCTTGGCCAAGATGCGTCATCAAGTGACCCAAGACATCGGTCAATTTGTGTAGATCAAGGATCAGGACCACAATGTTCTCTGTAACCCACCAGCCATTCTTTACCATTGGTGTGACTACTTTGCCGAAATCAGCAACACCGAATTCCCACACCCACCAATCGTCAATTCGCTACCCTTCCCTGATCCCGTCCTGGATATCATCACCCACAAAGTGCAGAACACATTGAAGAAGATGAAGAACAGCAAGGCCCCCAGCCTGGATGGTATCCCTGCCGAACTCTGGAAGCTTCTTGGTCGACACAGAGTCAACTCATGCACTTTATTCTTCAACAGTATCATAGTCTAATGCACAATCCCTAGACCCTGAAGAATGAGCATGACAGTGCCCATATGGAAGGGCAAAGGGGATGTGGCTAAATGCAAAAACTATTGCCTGATCCACCTGCTTGGCCACGCCATGAAGATATTTGAATGTGTTCTGTATGCCCATCTTCGCGCAGTTGTCAAAACCGAGCTAAACCAGTGTGGATTAATTAAAAGTAGTGTTGTGTTGATACACTCCGCCTGTCTGCTGATTGAACGCCACCAAGAGAAGAGCCTGCCCCTTCACTTCGCCTTCCTTGACTTGATAAACCACATGCCACATGAGCTTATTTGACGCTCATTATGCGCTCACAGGGTTCAGTGGTTCAAGCTGCTCTTTGTCAACGTCTCGAGCACTGTCGGCTGCCCAGTTGGCACTTTTCTGTCCTTCAACATCAATGTTGGCATCCACCAGGGATCAGCCCTGTTACCGCTCTTCTTCATCATGTGCATCCATGTTGATGGCCACGACATTAAAAAGACTATGCAATTTTGATACCTTGCCTCGATCCTCTCCTCGGATGGCAACACTCTACTTGACACTCAAACCCACATCAATTTGGCCTGTCTGAAATAGAGGGAAGTCAAGGGCATCCTTTGCAACTGGAAGATGCCCATCTACTTGAAGGCGAAAACCTATAAAGCGGTCATTCACCCAGTTGCCCTTTATGGTTGTGAATGCTGGCCAGCAAATGTGAAACACAAGCAGCTCTTCCAAGCCATGGAAATGAAAATGCTTTGATGGTTGCTAGGACTCACCCGACTTGACCGTGTCATGAACGAGGTCATCCGACAGATGATGGGCGAGCTTGGGCTTCGATGGTATAGCCATGTCATCTGTAGCGCCAACAACTTAGTAGCGCAAACTGTGCTCCATCTCAGCCCATGTGGTCAGTGACCATGAGGCCAACTGTGGGTGGATCGAATTAAGATCAATATGAAGCATGCCAACATTGCCCCCGAGGACGCCAAGTGGAAATGCATACCGGACAGCAAACCCTGTGCTGATACAGGATAGCTGCTAGGATGAAGAAGAATTCAGTTTTATCATTCTTTTTTTACTTTCATTTTCATTTTGGTATAGTAGATACATTTTAAAATGTTATTTTGTTTATTTTAGGCCTCTGTCTTATTATTTTTGGTGTTACCATATTAAGGATAGTTGTATGGGGTAGGTAACCTAGTTACTATCATGGGACAACTTGAAGTGCATGACATGTGACTGTTGTAATTTGGTTTTGTGTTGAATTTTGCATGTAGCTCTATTTAGGATTGTTTTAATTTATTGAAAGTTTTTTGGGTCCACAGAATACACATTCTACATTTAACTTTGTAATAGTAATAATTAGTTTTTAATTTTATTTTTTGTGTATTTTATGACTTTTGGAGTTGCATTTCACATTTACATTTTTTTTTGTGAAAAGTTGATTTGGGCTAATGTCTTGCTTTTACATTAATGATGTTAAGGGTGTGGCATTATAAAGATGTGACAGTTTCTATCTTCTCTGGATAAAGCAATGTTCAGTTTAGCATAGCATATGTTTAATGGTTGTAGAGTAATCATTTTTATTTTAGATTTTATTTTATGGTCTTTAAAAATATTTTGCGTCTTGTCTAGGAGCATTTTTATTTTGGGTGCTGTTGTTAAACAATGTCATAATAATGGCATCTAGGAGTGCCCAGTATGTCACAACAATATAAAAGAGAGCGCTGTTCACGTCTTGGTTATCTAAGAGTGTGGATTCAAAACAAGACTTTGCTTGCATTTATTGTGTTTCAGTGTTACAGGTTACAAATCTTTCAATTTGAATTAAGACCTTGATTATGGTTTACTGCCTACAGTTTAGTTGGCTCTGAGTATTGATTTCATGATCATGATTCCTGTCTGTTTCTTTGACATTTCTTCTTATGGTGTTTCTTTTCATCCTGCAAATTTTCAACTCTTGGTAGAATAGAAACATCATTGTTGTATAAATGTCAGTGATGTGAACTTCCTGATTATGAATGAAACACGAATTGCTAGTGCTCTTGGTTTTTTCCTTTTAACATTAAGATTTTTGGCTCTACATTTTTTGAGTTTGGGTTTTGTTTAATGTTCTGGAATTTTATTTATGACTTGAAGTTTTTGCTTAGAATTTTGTTTTTGCTTAGTGTTTCATGTTAGTAGCTTTGATGTATTATCCTTGGTTTATAACCTCTTGCCTGTTTTGTAACTTCTAGTCTTTTTGCTTTTTGCACTTGTTGCCAGTCTACTCCTTTTATCTGTGGTAGAAACATCCTCCACATCAAGTGAGCTAAAGACAGATCATTAACAATTAACAGAGTCAAGGGTGATATCTTAACAAGAGTTTCAGACTTTCCAAAATTATTCTTAAAACTAAGATCAAAATACTGAATACATACTTTGCAGTTCTTCTCAAAGGGTGTGAGATCTGAACATGTATGGAAAAGCTGACATGATATTCTTCAACCAAAGGTTTTAACAACTACAACAGCAACATGGAGATTAAGATATAAATAAGAAGTAGTCTGAACCATCCTGGCCTACACATAACATGGAAGAAGGCATATGACAGAACAACAGGGTGGCTCGTTCCCTATGTCCATAATGCAGTCATAGTTACTTTAGGTGATTGCCCTCTAGTGGTTGAGCTAAAAAATAAAGTTTATGTTTGGTTCAAAAATCTGCAAAATTGTCAGATATCATTTACCCATTTTCAGAAATATTTACTTCGATAAAAAATATAATGGTCATGTAATATTTTGTCACCAGAAGAAAAGCAGAATCCACTGACGCACATTGTAACTAGCTATTGGTCAAATAACATGAAAATTTTAACAAGAAATAAAAGGTAAATGGTTTAATTTAGACAAAATATATTTAAAATTCAGAGCCTAAAAACACCTTGATTTTTAAAAAAAATTTCAGCCAGTTTGACAAGGTCTGTATTTAAAAGATAGCTGAAGAAGAATAAACAAAATTGCTAAAAACTTCCATACATGTGTCACCATGGGCTGTGCTAGGTATAAACACTTGAAACATTAATGCACGTTTAAATGGTAAAGCTCAGTTTGCAAACTTGTGTATCCCAGGAAAATCTGAACCTCACTGCCCACCTTTAAAACTATAGAAGAAAAACTCAGGAAAAAAAGAAAGCTAACGGTTTTAATATATGCCCTGAAGTGATAGGGTTTACTCAAACTTAAATCAAATTTACATGGATTGCTGATCTTGTAAACTGCTCATTTGTACAAACATACAGGCTAGACATCCTTTTCACAGCACCTACTATCTCCATGAGCGAGCAGTTCATCTCAAAATGTTTGCCTATAAATTAGCACAGTGAGAAGTCACTTGAAGTATGTTTACACATTGCCTTGTAATCAGTTTACTTTTCCTAGAATATATATGAATTCACAAACATGAGCCCCAGTCATGCAGAGCTTAGCTAAGAGCTCAAACAATGCAACATTAGATGGCTGTCTTTAATGGTAAATAATCTAAAATACAGAAAGCGCAGAGACTGAGAGATTAATTGAGCTGTCAGTCATGATTAGCAATGCGATGAACTGTACTAAAGAAAATAAGAATAAAAATGCCTACCAAGCTTTAGATTTTTCTGCAGAAATGCTTCTTCCATTTTTCACTCATAGATAAATAAAAAAAGATTAGAAAAAAACAGCTCTCTTGAATGACGTCCTAATGGAATAAGTGAAAACAGTTTAACCTGGGTTTCTTGCACTGAAGTCACCCAGGTAATAATGTTATAAAAGTAACTTGACAAAAAATGCTAGTGAAAGCCTTGCTTGTACAATAACACATAAGCACTGTAGTGGTCTCAGCCCACTGATGTGAATGTGAAATAGCAGTTGGTGAGGCAGGATTACATCAGTTTGACTGCACGGTAATGGTGAATGAATGTGGGCTTTATTGTTTCTCATGAAGTTTATTATTAAGTTGGGGAGTTTGAATGAACTTTACATTTATATTGCGTTGCAAATGTGCTTTAAGGCATATATATCTTTAGTTGTGAAGTAGTCGAATAAAACGTGAATGTACAGTATATTCAGAAAGTATTCAGACCCCTTCACTTTATGCACAATGTATTGTTTTGTAGATTGTGTTTTAAATGGATAAATATGCCATTTTTACTCCTACATCTACACTCAATAACCCATAATGACAAAGTAAAAACAAGTTTACATAAAGGTTTGCAAATTTATTAAAAATCAAGGGCAAGAGGAAAAAGATCCTCTGATCTAAAGAGACAATATCTGAACTCTTTAGGCAGAACTCCAAGCACTCTGAAGACCAGGACCTGCTCCCTACAGTGCCATCCCTACAGTAAAACATGGCAGCATCATGTTATGGGGGTGCTTCTCAGTGATAGGGACATGGAGGCTGCTCAGAACTGAGGGAAGGATGAATGAGGCCAGATGCAGAGGTTTTTAAAGAAAACCTGCTCTAGACAGCAACCAACCTCAGACTGAGGTGACAGTTCAGCTTTCAGCACAGCAATAACCCAAAGCGTAAAGCCAAGACAACACTATAGTAACTTCAGGACAAAACTGTCCCTGAGTGGTTTAGCTTTTTGAGAATTTCCCCTTGGGATTAATAAAGTATCTATCTATCTATCTATCTATCTATCTATCTATCTATCTATCTATCTATCTATCTATCTATCTATCTATCTATCTATCTATCTATCTATCTATCTATCTATCTATCTATCTATCTATCTATCTATCTATCTATCTAGCTAGCTAGAGCCCAGACTTACACACCGTAGAACATGTGTGGAGAGACCTGAAGGTGGAAGCTTCACATCAAATCTAACAGAGCTTGAGAGAATCTGGCAGGAAAAATGGGATAAACTGTCCAAATCCAGGTGCACAAAGCTTGTCGAGACTTACCCAACTAGACTGAAAGCTGTAATTGCTGCTAAAAGGGCTTCTATAAAGGCTGACTTAAATGTCTGACTATTTATGTGAATTAGAGATTTCAGTTTTTGATTTTTAATAAATATGCAAACCTTTCTTGAAAGCATGTTTTCCCTTTGTCATTGTGGGTTATTGAGTGTAGGTTGATGGGCAAAAGTGGCAAATTTACCCATTTAAAATTAAATCTACAACAACATAAAGTGTGCAGAAAGTGAAGAATCCACTGTATGCTGCACTCCTCACGCCATCTACAGTGGCTTAGAGTCTTCTTCTTCTTCTTTCGGCTGCTCCCATTAGGGGTTGCCACAGCAGATCATCTTTTTCCATATCTTTCTCATGGCATCGAGTACGGGATCAAATTCTAAAATGGGATTAAATTTTGCCTCAGTACTGAAACCGATGAATAATATGAGGCCATATAAGAACAATTTTGACCTCTTGACCTAACTCTCGAAAAATAGCTATTTATACATGCAACAAAATATGTTTTCTGGCGTGTGCTCGCTATTAAAGACACAACACCTTGGGTCTTGGGGTTCTGCCAGTATGTTTTCGGTAGAGGGGCGTGAGGCACTTCATAGATTAAGCAGGTGACAGGGCGGGTCTCCAGTCTGTCAGTCCTGCCGGCTCGGCTCAGGTGTCGCTCTTCTCAGGTAACGGATCCTCAACAGGCGCGCGACTGTCAACCTCTACCGGGCGCAAGGTAAGAGATGCGTGGGCTTAAGGATAATAAAGCACAAGGTGGCATTTACAGGGTGCACAGAATTATTGAATACGCTGTATTTTAGAACAAGACCCTAACTGCTTTCTATATATGCGGCTAATGGTTATATTTACCTTAGCAGCGCTCAAGCGAAGCGCAGACGGCGGCTGTCATCTCTGGACGCTCCAGTGTCTCTCCCCGCCTCGCGGCTTTCCCGCTTAAAGTGATGGCTGCAGTGTCGGCGGAGACATCGGGAGGAGACGGCCGGGGCTTCATATGTTGGACAATATTAGAAAGTTTCGTGTAAATTAAATGGAGCTAAGCCACGGGGTTAAAAAGAAAATAAAAAAAGTTGAGATGTGGGGTGTAGTCGAGGTGGGCAGCAGCTGGCAGCCTATTGTGGAGGGGGTTCTGCCCAATCGACACTCCCAATTAGTGCATTAAGCTTTGCACTTTTTATTTAAAAACGAATCGGTGTAAATATTCTCGTGAATGTTCAGCAGTAAAAATCTTGGACGGTAACGTACATGTCCTTGTCTGTTTTGATCGGTATTTTTTTCTCCGTGAACTTATTTTCAGGACATCATTTTTCCTATTTTAGAAAGTGTTCCCGTCTGAGTGAGTTGGGTTGGTGTGTTTTTCTCTTGGCGATGGACTAATGCCCTGCATACCTGCCTTACAGGTGATGCTGTCAGTGAAGCTAATGGATTCGGTTTTGTTGATAAGTAAGTGTTATAAAGCTGTGTGGTGTTACACAGCACATGCTGTTTCAGTGAAATTTTCACAATATCTCACTTTAGGTCTAACACACATGTTCTTCAGTTTCAGGATGCAGCAGGACCTCTGGCTGAAAGCAAAAGCTCGGGTCTTGGCATCTTTAAAACCTGTGTGGGCAATGAAAGCCACCAGTAATAACAATGAGGCTGGCCAGATTGAGCTTAAGAAAGGTAGGATTTTTTTGCACTGCTTTGGAAACAGTGCCATTTCTATTCTCATATTCTACAATTCTGAATTAAACATATTGTTTCCTTCAAAACAGTTCTTAGGCATATTTATAGTCAGTCATGTTCATATTAATTGTATGATGGGGGGGGGGGGGGGGCAATTGGGGTAGTGGTATGGTATCACTTCCTTAATTTTAGAGGAACTGAGTTTTATTCTATAGCCTGATAAATCTCTGTGTTGGGTGTACACATTCTCCCTATATTTTTGTGGAGTTTTATTCACACTCACTAAAGAGTGATTGATCAATTGAACCTTTCCTTCACTGTGCTTTGCTTTGCTTAATACTGTTCAACACTGTATGGCTATGCAGATTTCACTGGTTGGGTTAATTTTGTATGTTTTTGCCTAGTCTATGTGTGCCAAAAATGTGTTTACTTTGTTAAATAAAAGCTCAGACTGGCAGCAAATGAATGAGAATCTCTTAGAAATTGGTGTGTCTGTGTCCAAAGTTCTTTACTGCTTGGATAGGCTCAAGCACCCGTGTCACTGTCCTGAAATTGATTTGTAATGTTTTAAAGGGGATGAATATAATTTTAAGTTTCAGGACCTTATCACCTAAATGTCTCTGGCTTTATTTTAGGTGTCTTCCACTTTCAGTTTGATTAATAGATCAGTTTTAAAATTTGTGGTGGTATAACTACAGGCCAGACAAATAGAGGGTGTTCAGTCCTTCAGCAGCTGAAATGAGATTCCAAGATGGAATTGATGCAGCCCCTTGTAACCCGACATTAGACTTTGTTCTGTATGTTGAAAGACAATGGTATCAATGAAGTGTCTCCAAGAGACCACAATAATAGTTACTGTATATAGTTGCATTGTGTCAAGTCTGCCAAATATGTGTGACAGTCAAAATGCAGTTTCAACATAGATCCATGGCCTAAAATTACAGTTGATAACTGTTATTTCTCAGTTGTGATGTTTAAAATACATCCACTGAACAGAGATTACTAAAGATATATGTCTCTTTAAGTCATGAATTAAAGTGTTTACACAAAATATTTAAATTTATCTTATTCTTAATGGTGGCCTGGCATTTAAAGCCATTGTCTTACAGGTCCAGTGTACTGGGTCACCCTGTATGTGAATGTGTTTCATTTTTTCTTTCCATATCCTCAAATAATGTACATTGGTCACTCTGAATTAGCTTCAAACTTAGGTGAGTGAGAGAGCATGTGTGCCCTGTGATGGATTGGTGCCAAGTCCAGGCTTGCTTCCTGCCACTTGCCTAGTGCTGCTGGAATAGGCTCCAGACCCTAAATTAGATTAAGCAGTTTAGAGAATGTATGTGTGTATCTTACTCTTTCCATCTCTCTGAACATCCCTTTGTATTCACCTGCAGAACAGTAACAAAAAAGCTAACCACACCACTGTTTAGTAAATGTTGATGATATGTTAATTTGCGCATTGCATATTAAGGGACTGTATTTTTTTATTACCAGACAATGTTAATGATGACACAATCGTCAGTGTTACACATAAAGTTTCAGTTTTTCCTACTAAAACATCAAATCCTGCTAAGTCAACAAGGACACATCAGGAGTTGCACAAGGAGCTTCTCCTTGTCCACAAAAGGTAGGATTTCTTTCTTAAGCAGAAGCTAGCACTCAAGCAATTTCAGGGGCAACCTTTGACTATTCCTTTCATCATTCCACGGACATATTGTTTAACTAGCTGTGCTAACCGTCTAAGACCAGTTTATATCTAAGTAATAAACATACGCCTCAGTGTCTCTGTTGTATGCCATTTTGTATGGGATTTGTAATAGCAGTCCTGTGAATTGGTGAAAATGATGTCCAGTAGTAATAAGAAATGATTATTTCTAATATTACAATTTACTCTGTTTCTATTAAGGTGTTTTTATTAGCAGAACCTGAAATCATATTATACTGCATTATACTGAATTTTAAGTAATAGTAACATTTTGGGGAGGCAAGTAAGAAAAGAAAAATGCAGAATTGAACCATTCATGATATTGTACCATATGTCAACCTGTTATTTTATCAGCAGCAGTGTTTTCTCACTGAAAATTGCTTGTGATTTCAGTTAAAGATAAAATATTAATTCTTCATGCTTTCATACCATAGGAAGATTTGAGAAAAAGATTCAACTGTTGAAACCAGATTTTTTCAGTTAATTTTATGCAGTTGACACCTTGGCAGTTTTCATTAAAGTGTCTCTGTAGTCACCCCATTTACAACATTTATTTGATTATCAACCAAAACACATTTGACACATTACATAATTTGGCAATAAATTACAGCATATCAATTAATAGCTCAGATTTTAAAACTAAAGAAGATTTCTTTTCTAGAAAAAAGGATGAGAAGGAATGTCATTTTTTATTTAGTTCAGATTGCATAGCAGAATCCTCTAAAATAAATTGAACTCTAAAATAACTGAAGTCACTGATCTGAGTTACTATACTGTAATTAAATTGGCAAAATCTCCACACAACACCTTCAAATGTAAGTTGTTACAGTATGACGTTTTGTAGATTAATGATAAGAGAGGAATGCTTTGCAAATGTAAAAAAAAAGTTCAGGTGTTACTTGTATCTTAATTTTAGTTAAATGAGAGGAAAGCACAGTTTATTGCAGGCTTATTTTTGAATAGCTAAAACTCAGTGACATCCTGCAAGTCTATGCATTCCAGACATAAGATATAAATCATATTCACCTCAAAACATTGGTATATTTTAATATGACATTATACCTCATGCGCCTACGCTCACATTTTGTGCAGCTTGATGTTACTAAGAAATTTTGTCTTGAGGATTCACCTGGTCGGGTAACTTTAAGTTAAATGAAAAGAATTGGACTGTAGAAAATCTGTAAATCAGTCAGTAATTATCACTCAGACATTACGTTTGACTTTTGTCCTCTGATACATTTCATTAAAATCCCTTTCTATCCCTCTGTCTAAGATGTTGTTGGGTAATAACAGTAGCTGAAGGAAAGCAAATTCACCCTGAATAGAGTTGTAGTGTATTAGAGAAATGAAAATGTAAGTTTGGAACCAATAAAGACATATGTAAATATGCAGTACCAGTCTTCTGGAGCTGTAAGTCATTAATCCAAAATACTCTGCCACTGGACTAAACTTAACTTTTAATGTAAAGTAGAATTATAAACACACAATAAAGGACTGTCACTTTATTGTTGTTTTTCTTAAAGACATCACTGAAAACAGATCATTTTTCCAAAACAACTTATTTTCTTAATGCAACAGGAAATTTGTTGTATATAGAACACAGTAGGACAGATGTGCCCCACCTTCTTCTAGTACCATCAGCTTATTAAATTATGAATGTCTTTTACGTAAAGCTCATTTCCAAAAATAATCTATTTTAAAAGCACAGACAAATGGTTTCTTTTGTTCACAAAATATAAGGCAGTGGAAAAATAACCCTGCCTGAGGTGACACTCTTGTAGCTGACAACTTCAGAGGAGACATTGATATTATTTCTGTCTAACCAATATACAAAATGAGGCATTGTCACCAATGCTACAGCAATTGCTAGTTAAATAAATGAAGTGCTCAGAGTGAAGATGATTTATACAACAGTCATACAAGGTATTGTGAGGAGCCATCTGGTGGCAAATGGCAATAGGACTTAAACGTCACTGGGAAATGTATCTTCTTCTAGTGCACTTAAATTGTGTTTACTTTCTTAAGTTTCTGTTTATTTTATTCTGCATTTAATGTTAAAAAGTCTATATTCATTGTTCAGTAAATTGTTGAAAATGTAATGCTGATATCAGGAAATAAATAATTTAAGTTAGGGAAAGAAGTCTCTTACATAATGTATTCAAATTTCAATATGTTTTCATTATTGTTGCTAAAATATTCAGGTCATTTCTAAGGAAAATGGGTTTTTGACAATTAATACCTGAAATTAAACGCAGTCTTTAGTGTAGTTGAGTTGCAAAAACATAGATAGCTGCTTTGTTTTTGATACCTCATCTTACAATCTAGTTGTATCATTACAAACCCCATGGCTAGAAATATATTGACATACCTACAGAGGCATGGGGGAGTGCTTTGGCGTATTTTGTACATCTTAAATCTTATTTCAAATAACTCTTAATAGAAACTTAAGATGTACCAGTATATCAGAAAAAGTATATACAGTATATTTTAATAAAACTGAGATTTTAAAATGCTAGTATCCAAATAATTTAATCGAGTTACTTTTTAATTGTAATCTTCCTTACCCTCATGTGTTTTAGAGGATTAGTGGTAAAAAGTAAACCAGAACTGCAGCAAGTGTTAGAGAAACGTCGTCTGGACAGAACAAAAAAAGAGGAGTGTGAGAGAGATAGAACTCCCCTTGAAGAGGAACTTATGAGGAGAGTGCAGAAGCATGAAGAGGTAAGAAGACTGAAACCTTGTTGAACATTTGAACAAACTACAAAAATAGTCTGCTTATGTCCAGCTATTTTGAACTCACTCATTAAAACAGGAAATTAAATTGTAATTCATTCATTATCTGTACCCTTTAAGTTCAATACAGAGTCTTTGGATCCAGAACATATTGTTCTAGGAACACTAGACAAGATGACAGTTCATGGCAGGGGGCACTCATTTACGCCCCATGCTTACACACAATTGACCAGCTTAGAGACATCAATTGACTACTCATTTAATTTGGTAAATATTACTTAATACTATCTGTCATTCCCACATTAAAAAGTACTCTATAGAATTATAACCAAAACCATAGATTTGTATCTGCTTTAAAGCACTAGTAAGGTGAGTAAAAAAGAATAGTAAAGATCCAACTAACTACAGGGTCACAGGGGTCTGCTGGAGCAATCCCATCCAACACAGGGCGCAAGGCAGGAAACAAACCATGGGCAGGGCGCCAGCTCACTGCAAGGCGCACACACCCACACACCAAGCACACACTAGGGACAAGTTAGAATCGCCAATGCACCTAACCTGCATATCTTTGGACTGTGGGAAGAAACCGGAGCACCCGGAGGGAACCCACGCAGACACGGGAAGAACATGCAAACTCCACGCAGGGAGGACCCATAGTAAAGATTGAAATTGTAATTATTTCCACTAAATAATTTGAATAATCACACCTCTGTTATTATTCAAAATATGAAACAATTGTTAAGATACTTATTTCAATACTTCATGGTAATGAAAAGCTGAAAATAATTCTTTAAAGGAAATGTTTCTTCATATAAGGAAGACAAAATAAAGTAAAGAGAAACATTCCTGGAATGGGAATACATAGACACGTATGGGGATAAATCCTAGATGATAGATTTAGGGGTTTATAGATCAGTGGTTAATTGCTGGATGGCCCAAGTAGTCTGGCTTGGCTTGGCTTCAAGATGGCACATGGAGTCACAATGTAGAATCTTCACCCACAATGTGAAGGGAGAGGTTCACGTGCAGTGACTGGCAGGAGATGAGTGTGTAGAGACTATATCTAGACTAGGGTTGTGTAAACTACAGGATAGATGTGTATGGAATATATACAGGTTGATGACAGTATCGCCTCATTTTGACTCTAGGTTGTAGTATAAATACTGGCTGCTTGTACAAGTCTAAGAATTACTCAGAATATTCATACTTATTAGAGATGGTAGAGGTTGTGCTCAAAAGGGTGCCATCCACCAACTTTATAATCCTTCAGTTAGACTTCAGAGTTCATGTTAAGAGAATTGTCTGTCTTTGGAGTCATGACCTTTCTGAGCAGTATCCAAGTACTAATTTGTTGTTGGATTTCTGTGTTAGTCATGGATTGTCCAAAACACACATAAAATAGAAATACATACTTGCTTATTTGTGTAAATGGTAGCAGAGCACCTTATCATGAGGCATAGGGAATACCATTTTTTGAGAATATGAAGACTGCATCTTAGATGTTTATGGCTGTCCTTTTGACCTTCATAAGACTATGGTTTCTGTCATGTACTGGAGAATTTTCTTAGTCTAGTGTGAAGAAGTCAGCATCTCTAATTCTGACTTAATGGTTCTCTCCAAAAAAAAAAAATCTTACTTTCTGTAAGTTAGGGAGAGAGGTTACAACTTTCTCAATTGGAATAGCTTAAATGTCTTAATGTCTTATTCGCAGAGATTTACCAGTGGATTAATACAGTGTGAATGTTGTAGTAGATGATGCTTATGGATCTAAATCCTCAGCCTAAATTAACATTCAGTTTCTCACCAGTTTGTTACAAATTCTGTCATGTCCTTTTTTGCCGGGTAAATTCCAGGCTGGGGAACTCTCTAAAGTTGTGGAATAAATGTCCCTTTGCTTCTCTTGTCTACAGTCACTGGTATATAAAGGTACTCTTCACTCACCAACTTCGATTGCTCTGTTTTGGGCCCATTATCTGTCTTGCTTCTTGATCATGCTTTTGCTGTACCTGGCAAATTCTTACCATGCATTTATGCTAATTGTACAGGAATGTGATTACAAAATAGAGTAATTCCATATTTTAAATGGTTATTTTTTATTCTATCAAAGAGGTTTATTTAATATTTGAATTTAATGTTAATATTAATTCACTGATAATTGGTATTTCCATATCCAGAAAGAGCGAATGGAAGCCAAGGCAGAAAAAGAAAATAACCAAGAGTTTCTCATGGTTAAAGCCAATCTGAGGAAGACTGCACATATCAGGCAAGGGAACTCTTCATCAACAGCCCAGTCGTGACCTGATATATTGGTGGATTCTTTAGTTACCAGAGCAGCACTTACCCAAGAGACACTGAAAGGAAGGATTCTAGTACAATTTTATTTTATCTCACATTTCTCCTACAATAATAACATTTTTGGAGTGACTGTATGAGCCTGCTGCACTGATGCAGCACCAGGACAACAATTTGTTCTAAAGCAAGATTGACTTTATATGAAATAATTTTTGAGATAGTATGTCTTAGACTATGGCCTTCTATCCTGGGAATTCAGCATGTTCTGTTAGTGAATGTATTTTAGCCAATGAATATATTTTTCTTAATGCAGTATTTGAAACATAAATTTAAATGAGTTAAAAAGCATTTAGTTGTTTATATTTATTAAGTGATATTGTTTAAAGTTATGAGTTAAAATGTTGGTGACAAGTTAAAATGACATTTAAAAAAGCTCCTGTGAAATGAGTATCTATGTTTTTTAAATGCAGCTATGATTCATTCTTCTTAATTTGTTTCTACAGACATTTATTTTAATTTTAAAGTGGGTGAAATTTTCAATAATAAAACACTTATTTATTTATTTTTGTGGTAAATTGATGCAAACCTAAAAAGTCATTGCCTAACTTTTTCCTTTCAGCCATTTTCCACATTTTTGGTGATTATGTATAGTTTATATATTTTTCAACAGACACTACATATTCACTGGGAAGGGGCAGTTGATGTTTAATGCCTTTTTGACCTGTGTAGCCCCTCACACAACTGCAAAATAAGTAATTCATAATATGTCATTCAGAAAATTTCTTTAGTAAGATAAAGCATGTAGATACCTGGAAAAAATGGCTCAAATAGCTTTTCAAATTGCTGACCATGTGAGGTTGGAATTACATTACAAGTATTTTGTTTGTTTTGTTTTGCTTGTTTGTTGCTTAAGAAACCTGCGTGGTGTATGCATGTTATCAGCAGTGAAAATATTTATACAGTGGAGGATTAAACTAAAGCTATTTAATCAGGAGAAAAATAGTTACAGAGGAGTATTTATGCACATGCTTTACATTATCATGTTGCACAATTTTATGGAAATACAAGCATAACCATAGTAATTCACAACTATTCCTGTGTGTTGCCAAAAACACATATATTTATATGATGTAAATATATTAAAATCTGTTACAGCCATTATTCTCTATTATAAAGATCCCTTTAATAGTGAATACCATGCCAAAGGGTTTAACATGTTCATTATTAGGACTTAAGTACTGGCAAATAGATGAATGTTCATCATCTTTGTTACTCAGTCACACTGCCTGACAGATGCTTAGTGAAATATTTTACGTGTAACATAAAATCATAAAATAGTGCCTGCAGCCATGGGAATTGGTGTGGTTCTGCCTAGCCCTACCTATACTGAAGAAAACTGGTTCAGAAAATGGGTAGATGAAAGCTAACCCTTTCTTTAAGACCTAAGACTGGCAACCTGTTGTTTTTTTCTGGTGTATGTTAGATTGCTCATAATTTTCAATGAATTGTTTTATAGTTTTCTGTTTAAAAGGTAGGCCTACCTTATGATAAAAATGGATTCAATAATGTATACTTTGTAGTACTGCTTTTATCTGCTTTTATACTGCTTTTTGAGCTTGTCCAGCTACAATAATTTATGCCTACTTAAAAGTAATGTATCAGTAGGTAGGTACAGAGGGAACCAGCACTTGACAAAATATTCTTCTGTAAAGCGCTCAACGTAGAAGTTTTTCAGGGTACCTTCTAACATTCTAACAAGAAAACGGTTCACATTTAGATTCACGGCAAACATTTTTATGTAAATAAGAGTGCGCCGTTGAAAGCTTCTTGTTGCTAGTGTGACCAAAAAAAATGATACGTGCTGAAAGAGAAATGCGGCTCAGAGGTTTGGATTACTATTTAAAAATGAATAGGCTGAACAATCAGACTTTCCTAGGCGGAGCAATAAACCACGCCCCTTCTTTAGTAGCTAGATCTTTTCTAGTGAGTAAAGACGGAGATTGGTTTAAATGACACGCCCACATGCTGATGGGTTTGTTCTATTTGCGCATAAATGATGGGCATCAAAATCATCTTCCAGTAGGGCGTGTCACTCACGTGATTTGTCACACGGCTGAGCTCCGCCTGGACATAGTTCAGGGACGTACGCGGTCATATGATCTACCAAGTTGGTTTGCTGTTATTCTGTGAGTATGGATAATAAGGCGTGCTGCTGATTCAGAACGAAGAAATTATTTCTAGTAATTGCACTGCTGCTTATGCGAAAATAAGAAATTAGTTGGTACCAAGATAATATCTTTTCAGGGTTATGTCTGCAGCAAGTAGTTACTATCTGCAGGGCTGTGTTCATTTCGCAATTAGAGAATAGCATTTTGTTCGTGTTTAAGGGATGCTTTGCAGGAATGGTCAGTGCATTTAACACGAGTGAAATTAATTTGCCGACAGTGTTGTCTTATGACGGAGTCTATAGTGAGCCTTCAGCAGTGAGTGCTGTTGTGTCTTGTCCTGTGAAGTCAGCATATCCTAAGGATGTCCTGCACGGTTTGTAGAAGATGGGGGAGGGAGCAGTAAACTTCCTACTTCTGTCTATTCTATGATATAAAACATACTTTTTACTGGTGAAATATTTAAGTATGCTTTTAACTTTCTTTAAAGCTGGAGCTTAACTGCATGCAATTTAGTATTGCCTAATACGTATCTTGTATGTAAACCTTTGGCCGATGTTACTGTAATTTTTTTCTGCACATTAACATTATAAATATTTGACAGTTCACATTGTAGTTTTTTTTTTACTGATCCTGGAACTCCGCATTATGAGCAGATTTTCATTAGCACTGGTTGAATAATCTGTAAACTATTCTAGTTTTCGCTGAAAATTGTTAAGTTAATTTTAAATGTTGTTTTCTTGTTTTAATACCCACTTATATGAATGATAAGTTTCTTTTCAACAAGGCTACCATGATATTGAAATGGTTTCTCACAGTCCTAAAAAATTTGGTTCAAATCCCTGTCTGGTCAATATGTGTTGAGTTTCTCCCCATGTCTCCTATAATGTTCCTTATTGTATTTATCTGGCAGAAAGATGAACAAGAATACTTTAAACTGCATAATTTCATCTAATTCAAAATCTAGGTGAATAGAACTGTACGAAACATCAACAAATTGGAGGGGAATGCGAGTAGTGTGTCCATATAATTCTGTGTTGTCCATTTTTAACAAAGTCAGTGACCAGTTTTGTTCATAAATTTTAGCTAACAAATCAATTTTATATATCTTTGACATGTTTACTGGTATTTTTGCAACCTAACTGACTATCTGTCTTTTCACACCCATCCTCCCTTTTTTAACTAGAGGGTTCTAGGACATCAAGAGCTTATCTTAGCAGCAGTTGATGCAAGGCGTGAATGAAGTAGTTCATACAGACACATTATCACTTTCAGTCGGCCTGATTACCTAACAAGAGTGTCTTTGAACTTTGGCAGGCAACCCATGTAAACATGGAAATAATAACAAACCATACAAAAGGCACCCTAGTTTGGAATTTTAGTACACCCAGTTAGAGTTCTTGCAATGTGTGACAAGGCCTTGCCAATTTTTACTTTTTAAAAGGTACTTGTGATGCAAGTAACAGCAAGTTCAATTACAAAGAACTTTAAAAGAGAAACAGGGTTGCCACATGGGAGTATACTGGCAGTTTAACAAGTACAATCAAAATTAAATGATTTGAGCATGATGCAGTGATTGTGCAGCATGCGAGTGGGACACGAGATGTTGGTGGATAAATTAGCTCACTGGAAGCAGATAAACGCTGAAGTGCAGTTTCCCAAACATAGTACATTGTCTATAGATTACCACAAGTAGCTAGAGGCTCCTGTTTGTGGTGCAATTGGGCACCAAAAGGGAAATGTCCTGCTAAAATATAGTTTCTTAGTTCATGTCTTATGCTCTGATTTATTAGAATGTAGATAACAGAAATGTGGTGGGCACTCTGGATAATAAAAACTTTACATATTAATGTAAATCAAGTAAATCTGATCTGAAAAGCTTTTAATATTCCAGCGAGTCACATTTCATCTCTGCAAGTGAACTAGTTACAGTGTTAGCTCCTTCCTGTTTCATTATGTAAAGAAGAGTTAGGATTGCAGATTTTTATTGCACACAACTTGCAGTACTGTATAAGTAATCCATGTAAATAAAACGATGTGTCTGTATCTGTGTCCATCCTATTATGTCTCTGCCATTCAAACAGATGGCATCTCACAGACTTTATCACTGCTTTTATGAATCCCATACCAAATGGCATATGACAAATGTTTTGCATTTGTTATTCCATTAGGTGGAACATACAAACATTTGTAGTAGTACATTTTATTAGTTCAAATGTTTGTGATGCGCCATTTGTTTACAATGACAAATGCAATGCATTTTATTACTGCATGCATTGCAAAATATATTCCAGTGGATGGTAGAACTGCAAATGTTAAAGTAGAGATCTATGTTGATCACTTACACAGCTATAGATGGGTTGAAATGTAACTCACAGCAAAATCATAATAAAAGGTTAAAGAAAAAGGTTTTGATCAGGCAGATCTTTAGCGGAGAATAGTACGGGGCCCTGTTTTTAGTAGAGGGGAAATCAGTATTTATAGGTAATAATATACATCTATTATTGTCACATGCACGGAGTACTGTGGAATCCTTACTTTCATGTTCCAATCAACATGCAGCACATCAATCTTAAGAAGTGCATGATAACAGCAAAACACACCATAAAAAACAGACAGATGCCAACAATTCAGAAAATTAAGAAGGAATTAATCTTAATATTTTTTTTTTATTTAACCAATTTCTTACTAAGTTAAAAAAAAAAAAATGAAACCACATTTAAACTAAGCAAAACTTGGTAGTTTCGGTACTTTTATTTATTTATTTATTTTTTTTATGTATCGCTATTCTCAATAGTTAGTGAAGTTGCCCTGAGGCTTTTGTGAACTTGGCTTTGGTTTTTCAAATAGTCACTGTCCATGTGGCTTGTTCACTTTTTAACTGTACCTGTGTGTTGAGCTTTTTGTCCTGGTACTACAATTTTCATTCCATAGACCTGCACATTAGCCTCATTAGCCTTCTATGCTAGGTAAGAGTCCCATCCCAGGCTGATACTTGTCTTATGGTCAAAGCAGCTGCTGTAGGCCTCAGCTCCCTGAGACCATGTAAAAGAAAACGCAAGATGATGGAAATTAGTATATTCACATTAAATCTTGTTATAAAAATTTCTCACAGTATAAAGGTTACTAGAAACTTCAGCTGGAGGATGATTTATTTTGCATGTAATATGTAGAAATGCATAATTTGCTCTCATTTTTCTCAAAAAGCCTACAGTTTATAATACATTTGTTCCTTTCTTGCAGTTTGGACAGATTTAATCAAAACCATATTGACAATTGTCACTGATCTGTTCATTTAATGTACTTGCTAGATTGGGCTATTTCTCAGACAATATATGTATTGAAGTCTGAATGAAAATCCCTCTTGGAGACCACAGCATTCCCACAAACCAGTTAAGCCATCAAAAAAAAAAAAAAAAAAAAGTTTTAGGAAATGCAGTTGCCATGTGCATTAAATGCTGTTAGTCGGCAGATGCACAGAGCTGTATTTTGGAGTTGAGGGAAATGCTGGTATTGAGGTAATGCTGATGAAAAATAGACTTACCTTTTAAAAACTTACTTCATACTGAAACTCTGGCTTAAAGCATTTCAGTACATCTTAACCCAGAAGGTAACCTCCTCCCTCACCCCGAGCTTACTCACAGCAGTTTGGAGTTGCAAAATAATTTAGCATGCACATTTGGAAGGAATTTGGAGTACCCAGAGCAATAAACAAATAAGCCACACACATATCCCATAACAAATGTCAAAAGTGAGACATTTTACTATTTCATGAAAAATATTAGCTCATTTTGAATTTGATGACAGCAACAAAAAAGTTGGGATGGGGACAACAAAAGGCGGCGGCATGGTGGCGCAGTGGTAGCGCTGCTGCCTTGCAGTAAGGAGACCTGGGTTCGCTTCCCGGGTCCTCCCTGCGTGGAGTTTGCACAGTGTGGTTTCTTCCCACAGTCCAAAGACATGCACAATTGAATCGCCTTGCATATTTCGGCATGACAACGCTAAACTGCATGCTGCATCTGTTACAACGGCATGGCTTTGTAGTAGCAGAGTCCGGCTGCTGAAGTGGCTTGCCTGCAGTCCTGACCTTTCACCAACTGAAAACATTTGGGGCATCATGAAACAAAAATACAACAAAGGAGACCAAGGACTGTTGAGCAGCTAGAATCCTGTACCGGACAAGAATGGGACAACATTCCTTTCCCAAAGGTCCAGCAACTGGTCTCCTCAGTTCCCAAACGTATACCCCGTTTAAAGGAAGAGGGGATGCTAAACAGTGATAAACATGGCCCTGTCCCAACTTTTTTTGAGACCCGTTGCTGCCATCAAATTCAGAATAATCTTTTTCTTTTCCTAAAATGGTACTTTTTCTCAGTTTAAACATTTGATATGTTTTCTATGTTCTGTTGTTAATAAAATATGGGTTTATGAGATTTGCAAATCATTTCATGAGGTAAAGCAGTTAAAAGCAGATTTTTGTGTTCAGCCCTGTTTGTTGAAGTTGAAAAAAGTGTGATCATTAGTAGTTAGTAGTTTAACATTGGTTTTTAAACCTGCTTAATCCCAATCAGCATCCCTGGGAGAGCCAGAGCCTGTCCTGATAATACAGGGCACAAGACAGGAGCCAACCAAGGTCCGAGTGGTGGTCCTTTATAGGGCCCCGTCACACAAGGCCAATTTGGCCTCTCCAATTAATCTAACAAGCATGATTCTGTACATTTGGGATAAAAACAAGAAAATTACATACAGGCTGCTGATCATTGTAGAATTAGCTAAAATAATTTTTTTGTTTTTAAACCTGTTGTATTTTTACATTTTGAGAACATTGTAAAGGCAACTAAAGGTCAAGAAATCTTTAACAGTTCCCATCTGCAGTTCAAAATCTTCCATGGCAGATCATGGTGGGTTGTTCAGTCTGCAGCTGTTGGTTGGTTTTGTTTGCATTTGTACTGCAATATGCAGTACGTATTGGTGACGTCTCTGGTTATTCATAAGAGGGCTAACTTGAGTTTCTAGATCTGGTGGAGGACAAGTTATGATAGGCTAGTTGCTATAAAATCAGTAAAGCAGCGATTATAATCTGATGTGATTTATTTATTTATGTCCTATTATATTGTTATCTTTCAATCTAGGACTTTTTGTTAATCTAAGTGATATTCTTCTAACTTTGCACAGTTTTGATAAGCGGATCAGGATGCATTTCACTGCGTGTTGTCCTGTATAACTATGCATGTGACAAACAAAGAATCTTGACTCTTGATATAAAGGTGCTGTGGACACCGGGTACCACTGGTGTAATATTACTTATATTGAAGTCCTACTTTTTATGAGTTATTCTATCAAGTATCTGGGGTGAGTTATGAGGACTGCCTGTGTGTGTCCTGCTGTTAGGCCCTATCCACATTATTTTGTCTTCATTTAAAAATGCAGACATATATCTTAATTGTTTTGCTTTTCATCCATGTTACAGCAGTGTTTTCAACCTCTGAATACAAATACTTCTGAAAACACTCTCCAAATCTGGATACTTTCAAAAAACCCCAGTGTGCCATTTCATTGTGGATGGGAGAAATCAAAGATATCCGGAAGTGCTGAGTTGGTTCATGTTTATTACATGGTTCTTCCTTGATTGGATCCTGCAAATTACAAAATCTCAATCCCTGACTGGTCACCCTCATGGAAGAAAAACATTCCGACATAGTGGGCATAGAAGAGTTGCTTTACATGAAGCGTGCTGTGTTGCTTACGTGTATGCATCTAAATTGCATTTTGTGTGAAATCATGGATGGTCAAGTGACTTAGCATATTGCATAACAGTCACCAGTCTTGTATGTGTTCAAACTGCACAAGCAAATTTGGTCCAATTTACATGCTGCGATGTGTACAACGCACATTATATGCAGTTGCTGTGCAATTAATTTTGGGAAATATGATGGCAACATGAGAACACTGGCTTGTGAGACTGCCCCCAATACAAAAAAACTGATTGAATTTTCTGACATGACAAGTATTCTGATTGTGTGACATCCCAATTGTAAGATGCAGTATGAGAGTAGATGGAATGCCAGATTGCAGGTGAAAGACTTGCTTATGAAACTGAAACTAAGGCCAACTCTGAAACACTGGTAACAGCTGCAAATTGGGCTTAAAATCTCCATCCCTGGTTAAAGATGCCTATGCCATGTGCATGCCCTATCTAGACGGCAATTGTATCGTGCATTTCCAGGTGTTTTAAAATACAGTGGAACCTCGGTTTGCGAGTAACTTGGTTTGCGAGTGTTTTGCAAGACGAGCTAAAATTTTTAATAAATTTTGACTTGATAAACGAGCGAGGTCTTGCAATACGAGTAGTATGTATACGCTTTGTCTGCTGAGAGTCATGTGATCACAACTGAGCTGATGGTTCTTTCTCTCTCTCTCTCTCTCTCTCTCGCTACAGGATTGTGGGCAATCGTCTCCTATTCTCCGTCTTAGTCGGTGTGCCTCACTCATATAGTCAACATCCGTACGAGCGTATACTGTTTACTACAGCATTGTGACTGTGTGTGTGTGTATGTGTGTGTGTGCGCGCGCGCGCGCGCGTGTGTGTGCTGTGAGGTGTGAGTCCCCGTCTTGCACTGCAAAACACGAAGCTGAGTCTCAGTACTTTAGCAACACCAGTTTTATTTAGCTTGAAACAGCAACAGCGCGGTTATTTATTGTAGCGGGATCGGCCACTCTCCTATACACAGACATAGCAGTCAGGCAGGGTCGTGGCCAAGTAGTACTGTGCCCTGCACATTTATAATGTTCCTTGCTCCTTGTATCACCCATCGACGGCAGACGCTTATAGCATGTCCGCGATCTTTTCGGATTCGCTTTTACGGCGAACTGCTACAGCGCTGGGAGACTGTGATTGCTTTGGGACGCTCTTCCACGTGTCGTCCCGTTGGGTGGAATCCCACGAGTTTTTAGAAACTCACTCACACCAGCCATAATTCTTTTCAAAGGTAAAGTGCAGGTTAAATTGTTTTATGTATTTTTACTTTATATTTTGTATTTATGATTTTATATGAATAGTTTTGGGTTGTGGAACGAATCATCTGAGTTTCCATTATTTCTTATGGGGAAATTCACTTTGATATACGAGTGCTTTGGACTGCGAGCACGTTTCCGGAATGAAACGCAAACCGAGGTTCCACTGTAGATAAAATACTTTTGTAAACGATATGTAAATACTAGTGTGGACGGAGATCGTTTTCAATCATAGTAACATGGGATGTTGCCTTAGTTTGTGTGGTCAGAAACATACAAATGGACTGCCAATAGGCTGGAGATACTGTATGAGCTGAAGAATAGGCTGTTATGGACTGCTTACTCACTAAACCTCTGCTTATGAGAATCAGCATTCTGTGGGTAAGACTGCATTCCAAACTCCCTTCAGATCTTGCATAGGAAAATGGCATTGACGGCACCACAGGCATTAATGAGGTAGCTGATAACGTAAGAGACAGGAGGCAGGATCATAAAAGGCGTAGGCCAAGTGACCAGGAAGGTTGGAGTAGGAAGAATTGGTTAGAATTGCAAGGGAAAACGATGGAAAGAATTGAAGTGCTTAGTCGTGACTTTTCTGTGACTGCACCTTGTGCATGGGAAAGGCACTATCTACATAAAATTTATTATTATTATTATTATTATTATTATTATCCTGGCCTAGGGAGAATGAGGTCAGGCTCAGCAGGGCACTCTGTCCCCTTTGTCACCCATGTGTCTCCATAAACCAGTGAAACTTTCATTTAACCTGAAGATTAAACCTCAGGCGTGGCAGCAACAACATATTTTGAGGTTAACATCAGGGCAGCGGTGTATTGGAGGATGTTTTGTTGCTTTAGGCTTCATGGATTTCTACCACTGAAGTTATTAATTATGTTGTATGTTTGTGGTTTTTTTTTTTCTTTCTTTTGTGAAAACATTTCCCCATAATGATGTGGCAATGCATGTAGCATACAATGTAGGTGATACATAAAAGTACAGGGTATTAATTGAAATTTAGTTTTAGTCTCTGTTGGACGCACACTTGGACATATTAAGGTGTATTCTTCTGTTTAAAACAACCACAGACTAAAAAAAAACAAGAGTGTGTGTTTTTTTGTTAGTCTCTACAGAAATTTTCATGAGTGGCGCTGATCTTTAATGCATCAAGGCCCCCTGGTTATCAGCTGCTTGATATTCCTGTATCTCTCATGTCTCATCATTAAAACAAGGAAGGAGCACCATATTCTTTGACAGCAAGCTTGTGTGCCTTCAACCCTGAAATCAGGTATGGTATAACAATGTATCCTGTTGGCGTAATACCCACCATTATCCAGTTGCATGCTTATGGCAATTGAGAGGAATCAGATGAGGTGGCTCGGGCATCTGATCAGGATGCCTCCTGGACGCCTCCCTGGTGAGGTGTTCCGGGCACGTCCAACCGGGAGGAGGCCCCGGGGAAGACCCAGGACACGCTGGAAGGACTATGTCTCCCGGCTGGCCTGGGAACACCTCGGGATTCTCCCGGAAGAGCTAGAAGAAGTGGCCGGGGAGAGGGAAGTCTGGGCATCTCTGCTCAAGCTGCTGCCCCCGCGACCCGACCTCGGATAAGCGGAAGAGGATGGATGGATGGATGGATGGATAAAATTTCACTGGCACTGTGACACTGAGCTTTTGTCCTGAGTACTGCAAACAAGATAAATTGTTTCAGTTTACTGTGTTGCTTATATACTGATGCAAATTATTATTCTACACACCCCCATTTGTGTTGGTTTGGTTAGTGTTTACTGGGCTATTGCACAAAAATAGATTTGTGTTGTGTTTGATAGTTAAGTTGATGGGACAAATGAGTTGTAGAAAAATTAACGTATCACAGCATAGAATGTGAGTTTATGTAAACTTTTTTTTGTTTTGTTTTTCGCTTTTTAAGTGGTGAAGGTTCCTGCTTCTTTCATGATGCAGGCAGTTAGTTTTTATTTTGCCTGTTTATAATGTTCTTATATGGCAAAGTGTTGTAATAACTGCAATGTTTTACTCCTTAGAGTTTTTCCATGGCTGAAGAGGTTTTGGAAAGCTTCCGCAAAAAGATTTGTGCTGAGCTGGATCAAGTTGTGGCTTTCTGGCTGAAGCACTCACATGATGATCATGGGTAAATAAGATAAGGAAGTAATTTTTAAAAATTAGGCAGCCTGTAGTGCAAAACAAAAAATAATCTGGACAAGAACACACTGGAAAGTGAAAGTGTTGATAATTACTAACCCTTAATGTAGCTTGTGCATTGCCTTTGCTGCTTTACTTTCCAGTTTGTGTACTGTTCCTTGAGTTGTAATGTGTGTCTGTCTGAGCTGGAATGATGGCAGTCTTTTGAAATGTAGCTTTTCTGTTCAAAATGAACACCTATTCACAGCAAAGCTCTATCGTGCTGGTAATTTACAATACAGCAACATATCATTTTTTTCTTAACTCTAAGCAGCCTTTACTGATACCATTAAAATCTGTTTAAACAATCAATGTTGATGCAATACATTTTATCTTTAATCAGATCAGAGCAAAATCAGACAATATAATAAAACAGGATACAGTAACATTCTGCATTTAATATGCAAAATCCTGGACTAAATACAAGTTTCATAAGCGATGCCATAATTAAAGGTATTTGTCAATAAATAAGTTACTTTTATCATAAATTAATAATTGCATGTCAGAGGTTTGATATATTGGGCAAAATCATGTGGGGGCAAGCATGAGATCGGAAACCAAACAGACTTCTAAGCATAAACATTTACACTACAGCTAAATTCATGGTCAAAAGACAGAGGAGGAAATGATAAACACAAGAAATTAGTTTTCCTTTCTGATGATGCCTTTCCTATAAATTATCTAAATTTCTGATGTTAACTCCAAAAAACCCCCGTCCTTGTATATAATGGCACTGCCTCTATCATGTAGTGGCTTCTGTGCAAATGTGCCTGACCACAGCCAACTGACAGCTGCAAATCTGGAAATCCTGACCTCATTGGAGGTGACAATCAAGACATAAAATATAAGTGAAATTAGGAATACAATTACTTTCTCCTAAATTAGCAGGTGGAATACATTAATAAATCAAGAAAATAATACCAGATCTGTCTACTATTCTGTTCTGCTAGATCTGACAGTTTCATTCTTCTGTATATAAGAAGAAAAGACTTCGATAAGGTAGACCTGCTTGAAATGTAACTTACTATCCCTTTTTATTGGTAAAATCGATAACATTTACACTTGTAAATTTAGGATCCCCCAAAATATTAATTTGTACTTGAGATTTACAAGCCGAGGCCCTTACATGTAGGTGCATCATTCTTTCTGTGTGAGAGTTCATGAAAGTTATAGAAATTTAAAAGCAGATATGACATGATGGGTAAAGAATGAGCCCCTGATTACAATGTCTGGATCTGCATATGGTAGTCAGTCCTTGGCACAAGTGAAATGTATAAATACAAGAACAATGAATGATTTTTAGGTGCTTTTATTTGTTAATGTCTGCAGGATGTCACTTCACAAGATAAATCTGTTTACCGGTAAATACAAATTAGGTCATCTTTGGTAAATCTTTGAAATATAAAGCACAGAGTTAGTTTTGTAGAAATACAAGATGATTATTAATAGTATATTGGTGTGGAGACGTTGTTGACGGACACATTGTCATATCTTCATTGTAAATTGTTGTAGCTGTCATCTTCTCCAGTGCAGACTGTGATGGATCTAGGATGGTGGAATTTTCCACAATTTAAGAAACTTTTATTTGCATTAAAACCACCATGTTGTTTGCACACGAGTTTATGTATTTTTTCTGCTTTGCAGAGTGTTTAACATTATGCTTTCGAGTATGCAACATATATAACATATACATGTATAACATTTTGGCAATTAGAATGGTTATTTTCAAAGTTCTGTCTGCAGTTTCTGTTTAATGTTTGAAGAGTAGCACAAGATAACAGATCTTTTGTATAATTGTGTTAATGGTTCTACTTGGACCTGATGAAAATGATCCAATTAGTTACTTGATCTGTTCTGTATTCATTCACAAATCTGTTTGCAGAGGTTTCTTCACCTGTTTGGGAAAGGATGGAGAAGTCTACGACGATCTTAAATATGTCTGGCTGCAGGGAAGGCAGGTAAGATTTTTAAGCACTCCTATATCTACAGTATATTTATGTAATATGTTTTATGCAGGGTTTCATTCCAGAAGGCATTTTTGTCTTGTGAGCAGCACTCATCACTTTAGCCAAAGATAACCAAACTTTAAAATGAGAGGTGGATGTAGGAAATAAATTGAAGCCATTAACCACAGGTTATAATTACAATTAGATATGAGGTATATTTACAAATATGTTAACAAAGTATATTTAAAAAAAAAAAAGAATTCCATGTAACAATGATCAGACTAGAGTTTGAGAGCATTCGAGTTCTCAAAATAAGCAGAGCTTTAGTCATAAAATGAATTTAAAAAAATAAAAACTAAGACTTTTTTCTCCGGAATCTTATCTTCTAAAATAGGGACCTCCTTAAGCTTCTGTAGTATTTTACTAAATTGGGGGTGCTGGTGCAGGCCTCAACTACCTCCATGATGCTGCAGCAAGAAGTTCCTATTGCAGATCTTTGAGTGCATCTTCAGTGATTACAGAGAAGGACTTGTGAACAGTTTGATGTCATTTTGTAGTTTCTGTTTGTGTATTTTTTTTGGAAAAATGACACAAATATTTTTTAAATAAATGTTCTTAAGGTCAAATGAACATGGACAATCCACTGTGGGATTGTACCATTGTTGAACAATGCTGAGTAGTGAGATTTCTTTTGGCAAAGGAAGTGTAACCTGCTGAAATTCCCAGAATTTTGAACTTCCCATAAGTCGTTGCAAATGCATTGTATTGCATTAGCTTCTATCCATTGTGGCTACCACATAATTTTCAAATTTCCTTTACTTTTTGATTTACCCTCATAGCATTGTATAAATGAGTGTACAGGTCAGGTCAGGTTGGAGAGCATACACTGGTACAGCACTTTGCCACACCCACCACATGACAAAACGGCTTGGGATCCTAGTTGGCAACCATGCAGGCAGACAAACGATCCAGTCAGTGACAGTCAATCTGCCATAGCCAGGTGTTACATGGGTGTCCCCTTGGTCTGGTTCAGGTGCTCAGGTCCTCAAACATGAGGATCCTGCGAGCCAGATCAATCACTGGGAATTGTGCCTCATGGCTGTAATGCTGTAACTGACGCTCCCCCACAATGCAGGTAATGTGCTTTATTTGTAACTATATGAGCAACCTGTCCTTCCATACAAAGTCGAACCAATGGTACCCAACGATTCTCCAAAGAAGTACCAAAGGAGTCCAGTCTTCATCTCGGGTCACTGGATAGCATCCGTATCTCAACCATTAAACTCCTGGTGCTTCCTGTTTTGTTATAAGACTTGGATCTTCATTCTTTTGCAAACCTATTGGGAGCACCACACACCATTTTCTAACTGACCTCATGACCCCTCCAAGCCCTCCCAATCCGTCTACTGACTTCATAGGATGAGTCACCAGAGATATGAATGTAAGGAAGTAAACCTCTCGACAAGGTTGACATTCTCTCCTCAGACAGACACACTGCTGATGGCTGTGCCCAAGAGGTCATTAAAGGCCTGGATCTTGATTTTTATCCAAGACACTCAGACTCCTTGCTCAGTCTCTCGAGAGTCTTCAGTGACTTCAGAAGGTCACCGGCAAAGTCAAAATCAGGGAATTTTTCTTCACTAGCAGATGCCCCACAGCCGCAACCCTGCTGAAACACTCAGTAAATCCAAGCACTGAACAGAGGAAGAGCAAGAACACACCCCTAATGAACCCTAGAATCAACTGAGGAAAAACCACAGAGGTTCTGCCTCCACTCTGCACAGCACTCACAGTACCAGTGTACAGGTCGGCCGTGATATCCAGCAACTTTGGGAGAAACACGCAAATTGTCAGGATGCCCCACAGGGCAGCTCAGCCAACTGAGTTAAAACGCTTTACGAAAATCGACAAAGGCTGCAGAGAAACTCTGCCGATATTCGCATTTGCCTACCATGAGAACCCTCAATGCCAGGATATTGTTCATGGTAGGCTTGCTTACTACTTGGGCATAAAACCAGACTGCTCCAGTTGCTGGTAGGTGAACAAGTGATCACAGATCCAATTGAGGATGACCCTAGCAAGTACCTTACCCTTCACTGAGAAAAGTGTTATCCCCCTTTAGTTGCGACAATCCAGGCAATCGCCCTTCCCTTTCCAGAGAGAGATGACAATTCCGGTTTTCCAGTCAGTTGGAATGATGCCCGTCTCCCAAATGGAAGCAAGGATTGTTTGCACTGCAAGGAGGACAACCTTACCAACAGCCTGGAGAAGCTCACCCCAGATAAAACAGATCCCAGCAGCCTTCCCTACCCTCAGCTGGTTCACCGCCTGTGCAATCTCCGTGAGATTAGGTGGTTCACAGCTAATTGGAGGATCAGCCTCAAGGTCTGTGGACTCATAGATGTCCAGTGTCCTAGCTAGAGGATCGGCTTTAAATAGCTGCTCAACGTAGCCAGCCCAGCAGGTAACAATTGCAGTGTAATCCATAAGGACCATTCTATCACCTGCTCTGACTGCAACTCTCTGAGGAAGATTTGGATGTTCGTAATGCTTTGATTCCTCTGTAAACAGGATGTGAATCACCAGATCATGGATGGTGTGTCACTTGCTCACAGATTCTCTACCAAACACCTCCTTAATTACCCACAGCCTTGCAGCCGTCCTTCTCAGTTCTCGGAGTTGTCATCAAGCTGTGTGCTGTGACTTCTCTCGATGATATCTCGAGATTGTTCTATTAGGTGAAACACCTCCTTCTGAGGCAGCACCAACACAATCCACAGCAACATTCAGGGTTTTGTCACGGAAGGTCTTCCACATCACATTAGGATCAGCAGTCCCACCCAAGTCTGCAAGTTCCTCACACAAACTGTGTGCAGACACATTAGAAACAGTCTGATCTTTGCATTTGGCCAGGTCCACCCTCATTCTCTTAGTAGGTGGTAGCCTACTGAACCTAAGCTGGATCTTTAGGGTAGCAACAAGTTTGTGGTCAGAATTCACAAACTGGGTACTTCTGTAGACCCTGCAGTTCTGTAGGAGCCTCCAGTGTCTGCCCATGAGGATATGATTAGTCTCCTTCACTGCACCACCAGCATTGGAGTACCAAGTCCAGTGATACCACTTAATGCACTGGAGCCAGAATCCAGCAATCTACAGCCTCTAACCTTTTTCAAAGTCCAGGAACATGGAGCCACTTTCATCACAATCACTAGACCCATGGGGACAACACAATCCTCATAGCCAACCCTGTCAGTGCCAGTGGTTGCATTGAAGTCACCCATGACCAGAGGAGTGTCACCTCGCTGCACCCATCAACCACTGAGAGAAGTTGCAAATAAAATGTTTCCCTCACCGAGACATCACTCACCACAGTCCGAGCATACACTGAGACAACAGACAAGGCATCCAGAGAATGCCTTAATCCGTGTCGCATAATACGCTTGTTGAAAGGAACGACATCGGACACCATCGGAAGGAGCTGATCCGCCACTGCAGCAGCTACTCCCTTGAGGGTGACGGCCATAGGAGCGACCAGACCAGTAAATGTTGTTTTGAAAAAAAAAAAAAAAACACCACCTAATTCCTTCAGTCGGTGAAAACTGAGATAAAGAAATGATGCAAAATTATGATCAACAATATCTCTTTTTACTTCTCTTTACTTGTAATGTACGTCCGTATACAATATACCAGTTTGACCAATGATAAGGGTTAGCCGGTCTAACAATATTGTATTTATACAGTAATTGTAGCAAGTGAAATACTGGTTATTCAAAAGGATTTGTATACTAGCAAAATATTTGTGTGAAATTTTTCCATCATATTTGATAAGCTCAAGGCTGTGTCCCACAGGTGTGGATGTATTGCCGGCTGTATAGAAGTGTTGAGCGATTTCACAAGCCTGACATATTACAGGCTGCCAAGTCAGGTAAGTGTTGACTTTTTATTCATGTCTTGTGAGGTGGTCAAACTAAGTGGTGCATTGCTTCTACAACTCCAATGATTGTGTACCTCAGCTGAACAATTGCCTATCCAGAGTTTATAATATTGTAAGGCTGCTTGAGCTGAAATATGGTTACTGTATGTATTCTGTACTGGAGCTCTCGCCCAGTTAAACAGTTTTTGCCTTCTGTAGTATCTTTTACAGAAGTCACTATTGCAAAGCAAGAACATAGAAGAACTGGTAATCTGAAAAAAAATAACAGTAGAGTTTTGGTGATTTGAAGCTGTTTTCCTTTTGCTGTTTTCACAGTAGCCTGTATGCGCATTTAATTTACTATGTTTAAATCAGCAAAAAGTTTCTTTTGTAATTCTTGAAATCAAGGCAAAACTGGAGTCAATATCTAGAGGGGATCACATTTATTGAAAAAGGAAAAACAAGAAAAAAAATAATTCCCAAGGTTCTAACATGCTAGGTTGAGTACAGTGACTCAAAAATGAATTTACATGTACTAAATGAAAAGATTGAGACTGAAAAGTGCACAACCGCTACAATTTGAGTAGTTAAACAGTTTGGAAGGCTGGAGCCGCCTTTTAGTGGAACAGGACTAGGCTCTTGGGTGTTTGAGTAGTAACTAGAGAACCTCTAACTAAGGACACGCCATGCTGCTTTAGAGGTAATTTAAGCTTGTGACATAGATTAGAAGAGTGCTTTCTTTAACTGTTATGCGACTGCAAATAAGCCCTCGTGTCTTGTATTTCATAAACAACAAAGAATGCAGAACCAATAGTCTAAACCCCAAATCTAACCCTATCCAAGTTTTAATGTGCTATAAAGATTACCTTTTTCCCCTTAGGGAATATTGCAGTATCCATTGAAATACTAGATACTGTACTAAACTACCGTATTCAGAATGCCCTCTGCTAGTTCAGAGTTTAAAAAAAAATGTCTTTTAGTATAATCTATAATTTTGTTTTCAAGGCTGACACTGTTCTATTAAGTCTTCTTCTGTTTATGACCTGCAGGTGGAGAATTTCTCCGGAGTCATGCATGGGTACCTGTGGCTGGCAACAAGAAGTGTGCCTTCTGTCTTACTCGCAGTGGGCAAGCGGTCAAAGTGCAGCGGAGTATCTTCAGCGAGTGTTTCTATGTGATGGCAATGGATGAGCTGGCAAGAGTTACTGAAGAGCAACAATACCAGGTCTGGTCTCAAGGTGGCACCAGCTCATTACAATTAGGTGTAGATAGATATACACAAAATAGAAGAGTGACTCCGAAGTCTTGAACGTCAAGATTGCATAGGGAGTTTGTACTGTTTGTTTTGGTCAGAAGTAACCAGTAAAAGAAAGTCCGATTACGATATCTAACTGAACTTGTTATTAAAGTGCGTCAGTCTGATGTGCAGAAAGAATTTATTGAATTGGGCTGGAAAGTTTAGAAGAATAGCACATATTACATAAATGAATCTATTTGGGCACATTCAACCAAGAGTGCCTAGAGAAGCTAGTCATTTTATGTTAATCCTCCTTTTCATTTTTTGCAAATATATATAGTGATATTGGCGCTTGGTTGGCACCGGCCCGACACAGACTGACAACGGAGGCACGTGTAAAATAAACAAAAGAACTTTTAATTTATTCTTCACCTGTGGGGCACATTTTCCCTGTGAACCCCACAGGCACAACACAGTCCTAAAATACAAAGAAAAATCACCCCAAATCATACTCTTCTTTCCACTCCTCCCAGGGCAGCTTCGTACTCCTCCTCCCGACTCTGGTGCCCTGAGTAGTGGCTGCAGGCTCCTCTGATAGCCCACCCGGAAGTGCTGCAGGTGCTGGTTGACCTACTTCTGTCTGCACTTGTGGGTGTGCCTACGCTCCTGCCCAGACGGGCTTGTTAAGCCGTGCAGCTCTATGCAGCTCCCCCTGGCGGAGGTCATGGAGCCCAACCAAGATGAGCTCCAGTGTTCCACGAAAGTGGCCCCGACACAACCCAGGGGGGCTGCCAACAAAGGTTCCGAGGGACGTAGCGTGGCTCCCATGGCTGCTCCCCCGGATCTAGTGAAAAGGGGTGTTCCGGCCGTCCGCATATATATATATATATATATATATATATATATATATATATATATATATATATATATATAATATATATATATATATATATATATATACAGTACTGTGCAAAAGATTTAGGCAGGTGTGAAAAAATGCTGTAAACAAAGAATGCTATCAGAAATATAAATAATGATTATTTATTGTTACCAATTTACAAAATGCAAAGTGAGCGAACTAAAGAAAAATCTAAATCAAATCAATATTATCAACCAATTATACTAGACAGGTGCTAATGATCATCAATGTCACACGTAGGTTGAAACACAGTCATTAACTGAAATGGAAACGGCTGTGTAGGAGGCTTAAAACTGGGTGAGGAATAGCCAAACTCTGCTACCAATGTGAGGTTGTGGAAGACATTTTCATGTCATGGCAAGATTGAGCATAGCAACAAGGCACAAGGTAGTTATACTGCATCAGCAAGGTCTCTCCCAGACAAAGATTTCAAAGCAGACTGGGGTTTCAAGATGTGCTATTCAAGCTCTTTTGAAGAAGCACAAAGAAACAGGCAACGTTGAGGATCGTAGACGCAGTGGTCGGCCAAGGAAACTTAGTGCAGCAGATGAGACACATCAAGCTTATTACCCTTCAACATCGGAAGATGTCCAGCAGTGCCATCAGCTCAGAACTGGCAGAAACCAGTGGGACCCAGGTACACCCATCTACTGTCCGGTGAAGTCTGGCCAGAAGTGGTCTTCATGGAAGAGTTGCAGCCAAAAAGCCATACCTCCAACGTGGAAACAAGGCAAAGCGACTCAAGTATGCACGAAAACATAGGAACTGGGGTGCAGAAAAATGGCAGCAGGTGCTCTGGACTGATGAATCAAAATTTGAAATATTTCACTGTAGCAGAAGGCAGTTTGTTTGTCGAAGGGCTGGAGAGCGGTACAATAATGAGTGTCTGCAGGCAACAATGAAGCATGGTGGAGGTTCCTTGAACGTTTGGGGCTGCATTTCTGCAAATGGAGTTGGAGATTTGGTCAGGATTAATGGTGTTCTCAATGCTGAGAAATACAGGCAGATGCAATACCATCAGGGAGGCGTATGATTGGCCCCAAATTTATTCTGCAGCAGGACAATGACCCCAAACATACAGCCAAAGTCATTAAGAACTATCTTCAGCGTAAAGAACAAGAAGTCCTGGAAGTGATGGTATGGCCCCCACAGAGTCCTGATCTCAACATCATCGAGTGTGTCTGGGGTTACATGAAGAGACAGAAGGATGTGAGGAAGCCTATATCCACAGAAGATCTGTGGTTAGTTCTCCAAGATGTTTGGAACAACCTACCAGCC